>NC_063334.1:63739177-63771982 GCF_021869965.1 Rhincodon typus
TTCATCCAGCTCTACACGTTGTTATTTCAGATTCTCCAGCATCTGCAGTTCCTACTATCTCTGAAACATTGTTATAGGAAAGACTTCTCTCAGAATGCGTTTAATAAATGCACCTGGACTCAATATATATGCTTCATAAGCTTAACTGGAATGTGTAGCATTTGTATGGTACAATAATGTGCTGCAGTTCTGTTAATGGTGAAGCTTTTATGGTATATCATTTCATAATCCTGAGTGTAATCAAGGAAGATACCTGTAAATTTACCAGCAAAACTGAATAATTCCTTTTTGCTCTGTTTTATGGCTAGTAATGGTGCCACAAGATGTTTTATACATCATTTTTTATGCTCAGATTTTGTAAATTCTGCTGATTAAGAATAGACCCTGTAGATTCTGGTAGAATTTTCCATTGTTACTAGTTGTAGGACTTTATAGCACCACAAACTGACATCATTGATTTGATTTTTAGATGGGAAGATTTTATTTCCCCAGCAAGTATTCTTTTTTTAAATATAACTTGAAAGACATCTGATATTTATTAGTTGACAAGCAGTAAACAAAACTGTAATTTACCCCTATGCGTATAACAAATGTTCATTAGCCCATTTGACAGGCTGAAATAAAAAAAAGTTAATAAACTTGTTTATTGCTATACTGACATTACATCTGCCTATAATGCATGATAAACCAGATAATAAATACTCATCAACTGCAAAGTCCCATACTTTATTTGGTTCATGCTTCATTGGAGGTGGAAATCCTACATGAAATATTTTCTCTCAGACTTTCTTTAATAAGTTATTTAATGTAAAGCATAAAGATGAATAAAAACATAGATATGAAACCTCCTTTGAATATATTTAAAGTTAAGGGATGAATGACTAGAATGTATTTCCCTTTCATTATAAAATGAGATATAATGTAGAACCAAAATGATCATTATGCCTACAGTCTTTTTCTACTCTAAATTGCACAAAACACTATTTATCTTTATACAGTAACTGGTCTGTAATTCCAATAACATAAACTGTTATCTATTTCTTATTTTGGCATTCATTACTGTACATGGAAGTATTAACTTCACTAATATTGTATGTAAAAGTATCTTTGCATTAGCCATTAGATGGTATGGATTATTAATGCTAAAGTTGATGAGCTGGAGAATGATAAAATCAAGATTTTTTTCTCTCCATCAGCACTTCTGTTTGGTTGTTTATGGATGGCACCATTTGAGGAAAAAGAAAACATGACTAAAATTGCATTCATTGTGTTATTTTCTGAGCTACAATCTTAAATTAAATTTTGACATGATTAAAAATAGCAGGTTTGAATTTTTTGAGCAATGACTCTGTAAAATGGTTATGAGTACCTGTATTCTATTTGTGTCTTGCATAGAAAAAATGCAGAGGTAATTCCTAAAATAAAATAGTCACTGGCTGCATTGTTGACTACTTATTCCTTGGACTCACACTAAGGCAAAACAGTCGACTTGTGACTAATGAAGTGTCAGACCCCCTTCAAACATGACAAATATCACCCAAAAAACTTTTATTCATGCCATGATGATGGCATGGTTTGCTGCACTGGATTAAACACAATGTTAAATGGCCTTCATCTAAAGCCCAAGTATGCATACTGTGAATTGATTAATGGTTTCATTAAAGTGAAAACGACCAGGTTATCTGCTGGGATAACATTTACAAAAAGTTGGTTTTATTCATAGGTATAATGGGATTTTGTATGCAATTTAATTTAGATGTAAAAGAACTGATGACTTGACAGGCTACTGGTTGTCCAGACTGCTGTAACTTAATAGCAAATGAAACTAATAAGAATTTTTGTGGTAGGAGCAACAAAGAGGAAAGACAGATTGTATTTAGTCAAGGTTTAAACTTGTCAGAGAGGAATTTAGGAAATACAAATTAGAAATTAAATGATCTCCTTTTGTCATTTATATTAAATTGTGTCTGGCCTCAAGAATGTTGATTTATGCTTTTACTGTGTGTGAAGGAAGTGGTTTGTATAGTATGTAAGTGAGAAAAGATGTTGGTTATGTATGGAAATAATGTAACAATGTGTTAAAAATGGAATTTTTGCAGTCAGTCATACCTTTTTACTGTTGTATATACACATATATAATGTTGCAAAATAACAAATGACTATTTACTATACTGGGAAAATATTTGCTAGGCCACTTTATCTCCCAGTTCAAAACCATGGGATCTTATAATGATTGATAATCAACACAGTACCCTCATGCCAGTGCCTTTTCATATGGTTCAACAATGAAATAACATTGCTATCTTTATTTTAATTTGTTCATAGCAGCTTTAGAGACTAACAGCATCTGTAATGAACAGGCTGATTAGCCCAAGGGTGCGCTCTACAGAATAGGAAGAATGTTAATGTATAGATGCAGGACCACTAACAGCGTAGAACACTCTATTCTCAAATTGTGATAATAATTTATGAGTCCATTCTTGTAGCTTTGGTATAATTGCAATATAAATATATTAAAAAAGTTTCAATTTGCCCTTCGAAAAGTTGTGATATTTTAAGGAGAGTAACACAATCATTGTTATTGTGCCAAATTTGTTTAGCAACTCAGCCTTGGGATGTTTAATGTTAACAAGATTATATCAGTGCAATTGATTATTAATAACCTGAAAGTTTTCCCACCAGTAATTGCCCTTGAGAAGGTTGTAGGAACTTATCAGTTTTGAACAGCTGCAGTCTGTTTGGTGAAAGGACAATATAGTGTTGTTGGAAGGGAGTTTCACGATTTTGGCTGGGCGACGGTGAAGGATTACTGATGCAGAACCAATCGGGATGGTGTGGGGCTTGGATGTAAACTTACAGCTGATGTACTTGGCGCTGAGGTTACACACTGGTGTTAATTTTTTCTTCTTCTGTTACTGACCAGCCACAGATTTTTGTCTTTAGACAAAGGCTGCCCTTGTCCTGTTCCTCTTAGTACAGAGGCAGTGCCACAAAACAGGATAAATGATTCCTTCATGGTGGAGACAAAACCTTAGCTGGAAATTTCCTCAGAGGTGTTCTTGCTCTGTTATTGTAGCTTCACTGCTTATGCATGTGAATGAAGTTTCAGTCCTAAGTTACACTCGAGGAACAGTGGCAGCTCCAAAGAAATCTCTGCCCATTTCTTCAGCAGTGTAGCGTGTGGTCACTTTTATTGATGTTATAATGGAGAGACATAAAACAGCAAACTCATCCATTGTGTGCTACAATTAGGTGTCTTCCT
The DNA here is from genome assembly GCF_021869965.1 of Rhincodon typus. NCBI lineage: Eukaryota > Metazoa > Chordata > Chondrichthyes > Orectolobiformes > Rhincodontidae > Rhincodon > Rhincodon typus. The sequence continues at coordinate 63,742,440 of NC_063334.1, forward strand.
CAAATTCACTTTTAACAAATGACATCATTCCAGCTTTACCCTTGCTTCACTTTTCCACAAACTTTTCTCATTGTGTTCATGATATTAATAGTTCTAATTTCATGAAGGTGTCACTGTTGGGTAGGATTTGAAGAATGGATACTTTTAATATCATTATTGAATTGTAGAGTCATACAGCATTGAAGCAGACCCTTCAGTTCAACTCATCCATGCTGACCAGGTTTCCCAAACTGAACTAATCACATTTACCTGCATTTGGCCCATATTCCTCTAAACCTTTCCTATTCATGTACCTGTCCAAATGTCCTTTAAATGTTGTAATTGTACTCGCTTCTACAACTTCCTCTGGCAGCTCATTCCAAATACATACCACCCTCTAAGTGAAAAACTTGTCCCTCGGGTCCCTTTTAAATCTTCTTATCTTAAATCTATGCCCTCTAGTTTTAAAGTCCCCTACCCTGAGGAAAAGACTTTTGCTATTAACCTTATCTATGCCTTCTGTGATTTTATAAACCTCTATCAGGTCATCCTGCAACCTCCTACGCTCCAGGGATAAAGAGTCCCAGCCAGTCCAGTCTCCTTTTATAACTTTAACTCTTTAGTCTCAGTAACATTCTCGTCCCAACTATTTACATAAGGTTGATAGAGAAACACACGAAAAGAAACTGCTCAGTCAAATGATTTCAGTTCATTAAATGGAAACAAAAGACTCATCTGTAGTCTCTGATGGAATAAATGCTGTAAATCAATGCTTCTGACTTCATGGACTAAAAAAAACTGATTCTCCAAATTACAACCTGAGAATTTGAATCAGAATAGTTGCTGAGATGACATGTAAATTCAACATTTCAAAATATATTGGCCATTTCCTTTGTATTATGGGTTGTCTACTCCAGCAGCACAAAAAGACCATTGTTAGTTTCCCCTTGGAGGCAAGAACCACACCAATCCTAGTGATATCCCAGCTGTTCATGACAAGGAAATACTAATGCTACCTGCATTTGGCCACTTGTAACTAAGATGCAGCTATATCTCTGACAGCAATGCTGCTTCCTATCCCCATTTCAACCAACTGGATGGTTACTTCCCTCCAGAAAACTCACCCTCTTACGTTGCCATATGCAAAATCAGGTGTTTATTATTCGGGTTGACAGAATCAATAAGAACCATGGAGGGTGCCATATTTACACATCTTTACTTCCTTGGAGGAAGACACCATGGATCTGACAGGGAAGAATGATGGCTGCTCCATCACTGATTGTGAATTAGGACTGTCAGTACAAGATGGAGAGTGAAAGTGTACAAATCAAAAACTTTATATCTGGTATAGATGAGAAATAATGCTTATGTTTCCACCATTAACATATGGAACTCCACAGTAGGAAGAGTTGGAATGATACAATGGGAAATCCATAACCCTTATTCTGTCTATTCCCTTATGTAGATGACAGTCATGTTGAAGAGTAGAAAACTGGAGAGTTCGAGGCCCTTATTGTTGTCCCTAAGGAGGAAAATTTGAATCCCTCATAGACCAAGCTGCATTTTATCTCTCTAAACTCCTCCAGCACCCAAAATCTCTATTCTACTGAAAGTGGATCTATTCCTTCACCAGACAACCACCACCTTCAACAATGTAGGTTCCACAATCTGGAATTCCCTCTCTAAACCACATTGAAAAAACTTAACTTAAAGGCCCCTTTCTTAAACAATGGCTTTGGCAAAGCTTATAGTTACCTTTTCTAATATTTCCTTCAGTTCGACATTAATTTGATTGTATTTCTGTGAATCATTTCAAGATGGTTTTCTAAACTATACAGTAGCAGAGGGAGGAAGTGAGGCAGAGAGCATTCAAGGAGAATCTAGACATGAGACATAAGAGAGAAAGATGGAGAAGGAATGTTAATGGGGATAGATGAAGAGGAGCATGAGAAGACTCATGCAGAACATAAGTACTGGCAAATTATTTGTTGAAGTGAATGGTCTGTTCCTGCATTGTAAATATTTTGTAATGCCATATCCAAAAGCAAGTTGTTCTTGTTGAAGTGGTAACATAGATCAGATAAAAAAATTATTTTAATTTTACATCTAAAGATTAGGTTTCACAAAAACGTACAAAAGCGACATTCAGCATTTGCAATATTTTAATTGATCTGCACGGTCTCTCCATGACATTTCAAAATGTCACCGACTTTGACAATCTAGCTGAAATGAAGAATGAAGATAATAGTGTTTTATTATGACTGTCACTTTCTTTAAATTGAAGAATTCAAATGTAACTTTTCCGCACATAGATAAAGTAATTTCTTCATTCTCTTAACCCCTTAACTACTTCTAGTTATATAGTCAAAGCAGTTAGATTGCTGGAGTAATTGGCTTTGCAAAGCACAACTGATCCTGGCAATACTCTACAAGAACGCATTGGAGGAATGGACTTGGTAGGGTATTACTTTGCCATCTTGGAAATAAGCACAAGTCAGTAAAGAAATTAAATCTGAACTATTATTTTTTTTTGGAAGAAATATTTTTTATCAAAGTTAATAACATTATAACATTGCTTGGGGCTTTCAATGATGCACACTTTATCTCATTGTGCAAACCATCATTTTATGAGACAGTAGATTATCACTAGACCGATTTAATATCGTACCCAACTTTGTATCACTTCGGAATTGAGCGTTTGAGGAAAAGTGTAGAACTTTGAGGTAAAAGAAAAACTTCTGAAATCACTCCAGATGGTCATGATCAGCAGTGACTCAATTTAAAGTGATGTCTACTCAAGGTTGAGTTTCTGACAATGGTTTTCAACTGGCTGAACAAACCAATTCTTGACTCACAGATTTAAGGACACATAGGGCCGATGATCCCATGTGGAGATGGGATTTAGAGTCCAGGATGTGCTTTTCTTTCCTTTGCTGCTGCACTCTGTCTCATCATGAAGGTCATGAGACTCAAAGTATAATGCCATTTAATAAACAGGTCATCAGCATTATACGAACAATTGGTTGCAAGCTCCTCCACTCATTTTCAATATTGCCATGTTTCACAGACACAGATTCAAAGTGCCTTTGAAGTGTTTCTTTGCCTTCCTCTGAAATTCTGCGAATTTTGAGAGTTGAAAGAATAGGACCTCAGTAGGGGAGATAATTTCCAGTCATGTAGACGCAACGTCTACTTCACCGTAGTTTATTTTGCACCGATTTTGCTTGCATGTATGTGGAGTTACCCTCCAGAAAGCTTCTGGCAATTTTTAAACAGCCCTCTCATCGAACCTGTAGATTGTGGTGGAGGCAGGTCTGATGGAATTTTCAGTGCCATTGATGGGGGATCCAGGTCTTACCATAGCATGTGAATGCAGCAATGACAACTGCTCTATACAATCTGACATTTGTTGGCTGCATCTGCATCATTTTCCAGCAATGAAATAAAGCTTCTCTTCACTACCTTCAACCAATGAATTATAACTTCCTAATTAAAAACAGTTTACCCTGTATCCTCCACTTCACCGTGAGGCAATGACAGTGCATAGCTTCATAAGATCACAATAAACAAGAAAAAAAATTAAAATAAAAGCAAAAAATAATATACTTAGGATTCACAGCTCGAGGTTTAAAAAATTCTCTAACCAATTATCATGTTCAGTGGAGATTATGCCCAATGAGTTACGCGCAGCTGTAACTATTTTGCCAGGTTAATTTGCCAAGTTCTCAATTGAGTCGTGATATTTAATAAGTTCCTTTCATGTTGAAGTAAAATAGATTAAGTACAAAACATATCCATTGAAAGCCTGGTGAACATAAAGTGGGGCAGAGTCTCAAACTTACAGATCTCTGTTTCCTCTTCATAACCTATGTGCAAGGAGGATGGGTGCTAAATTGCCAGCACAGCCATGGTCAATGCCTTTATTATCACAGATGTTTTTGTTTGCTAGCCAAGTTCTCCAGTGCGCTCGCTAGATGTAATAATTTGTGTCAATAAAGAATAAAAACAACAGGCACCAGGCTTGCAGACATCACCTTATCAGGGCTTCTTGTCCTTCAAATTAGTATAATAGACAAAAGTGGGAACAACAGCCTGAAATCACCAGCCCTCCAAATTGATTTTCTTGTCACTTCTCAGTTGTTATCACACACATTCTCTTATTGTCTGTCAATTTAGACAATAGTCTAATTTACAACATACATGTAGACTTGACCACATTCTTTGACACATACACACTCTGAATTGAAAATATTTGTGGTTATTCTACTTTGTTGCAGATTTTGACTAATCTACACTAGTATTGGGAGCTAATTAACTTTTCCTTCTGTAGTGATGTCCTGTCCACAATCAATACTGATGCAGGCCCTAGGGCTGTTACACATCTTGTATTTGCTCTTTTGGAAGGCTGATCATGCCCATATAATCCCAATGTTCTGTCAATGCGTCTACTTTTGGATTAAATAATGTTACATATCAGGGACCAAAATGAAGAATGACTCCAATATACTTTAAGCATTAGTAAGTGTTAAAAATTCTTAGAAGTAGACATTGCATACATTTTTTGAGTTAGTGTTCTTACCATACATACAATTCCTCATTATCAACTTGTTTACAATGTTTACTGAATTACCAGAAAAAAAATCATCTAAGTACAGTTTACTTATTGCAATGGTCCTCTCTTAATTCGTGAAATGACATATTTATTCATTTTGTTTCCTTTTATTTGCTCTTAGGATGTGAACTGTGATTTCACAACTTGCTGTTAGGCACTCTGTTATCCTGGCAATTTCGATGATTTGCAGTGAATTCAGGACTTAACCAAACATCAATGAAGTCACAGTGGTATAGTCTACATTAAGCCTGGTATATAATTTAAAGGGATAACTTCCCAAGGTTCTTAATGCTAATTTAATACTGAGCATAGAAGTGGAACAATATTAAATTTTCCTGTATTTATTGCACACTAAGCAGAATTATTTGTTCCCACTTCTTTCTTAAAAATGTCCTCGAGTTCAGAAGTGAAGTTTCACAAACAAGCCCACTGATTTTAGATTGAATAATCATAAACATGGCACATTGGGGAGTTAGAAATCTTATTAAATAGTTTGGAATTTTTTTAGCATCAAATTTAAAGCTGGAACTCGTCTGTGTATTAAAGTGCAGCTGAATGGCATTTTAATAAATGAGAAGTCTCTACATTTAGTCTTGAAATGTTTGAAACTGAGGGGTACAGCAGAGGTCAAGTACTGGTTACTGTTTCCTCAAACCACCCACTAGACTATCAATCCCATCATCTCTTACTTCTGGTGCTCTCCTGCTTTCAAAACCCTTAAAACCCATTTGCTTGAAACATGGTTTTGCCCAATCTGACCTTTTCCCATTTCTTTCCCTATTAAATATTTATTCTATCTATTAATGTGTGTAATGATGCAACAGAAACCTTCATAGTTGCTGATATTGGTTTCCTTTCCTCAATGCGGAATAACTAATCCAATTGAATGTACTTGATATATACGCTTTGTTTTCTGTACTTATTTTCTCTCCCCACATACCATTCTCTGGATTAGATGACCAATTTAGAGCCTGCATCTAAGACTGTTTTATAACTTCCCATTATAAAATGTAATATTGTAAGTCATGTCAATCTGTCTTTGATTTTTCTTCACTCTGCAAAGGATATTATTCTTTTATTTTGTGTTGCTCCTTCATGCTTCAGCTGAGATTAGGGAATCTTCCAAAGATTGAGCCCACTTTTCAGCTTTACTTTCCTATACAGTATATAATGATTATCTGCTGCCTGGCTAGCTCAGACAGTAGAGCATGAGACTTAATCTCGGCATTGTGCATTTGAGCAGGGCTGTTATGGCACTGCTGTTGTGTCCCTACCTCTAAGATAGGAGGCCTAGTTTCAAGTCACACCAGTCCAGAGGTGTATAATATGATTTCTGGAAAGGTTGATTAGAAAATGTCAGTTTAATAATAGTTTTCCTTTCTTTCCTGAAAGCAAGAATCCTTTGCTGCAGTGTAGTACCACCGGCACTAGTTGACCTTCAGTTCCTTACTTAAGTGGCCATTATGTGTAAACATGGGCTGTGATCATGGGTCTTGTGGCACAATGCTAGTGGGACTATCTCTGGCTCAGGCCCCATGTGCGACGGAAATGCGTCATAACATGTCTGAATAGGTTGGTTAAAAAAAAAATTTAAAAATTTAAATTAGGGGTCTTGTGTTGCAAGGACGGTGTCACTACCTCTGGCCCACCTGCCACAGAAATGTATAATAACATGTCTGAAGGGGTTGATTAATTTTCTTTTAAGCAGTGATCATTAATAATCAATTGAAAAGCATTCCGAATGTGCCTGATCCAATCCACACTTGCTGCCTGTACTGGTAAATGTCATTGGTCAATTTTCTGGATGATTCTTCCTATTCAAGACGAGACCCTTTGCAGCTTTGTAGATATCAGGGAATTTAGAACAGATAGGAAACAGAACCTGGACCTTTCTGGTCCAAAAGGATAACTAGCTCATCTTTTTGGAAATCAAAATTGCTTTTAAAATTAAGGTCAGTTTGAGGAAATACTAGAATATTTAGCAACTAATACTGTAGGTGCAGCACATAGGGAAAAATCTATGCTTGTGATAATGATGATCAGGGCATGACAGCACTACAGCTTATTCCAATTAGAGACAGTTGTAAATGTATATAGACAGCTTTTCCAGTGTTTCCTTTAACCAACTTTGAGACCACTTAATTAGCCTCATTCTCATGGACTGATTTGGCTTCTTTGTAATTCAGATACTTTCTTTTAATTTGAACTATTTTTTTCACTATGTTTTTTTAAAATGAATGAATGCCTACTTGTTACTCAATTTTGTTACAATGTTTTGCCAGGTTGTATCACAAGCCAGACATGGATGAAGGAGATCATTTCAGCTCATCCCATCTCACACATCCAGAAAAAGAGTCATAGGAATTCCTACAGTGTGGAAGCAAGCCATTCAGCCCACTGAGTTTACAGCGACCCTTCAAACAGCATTTCACCCAGACCCACACCCACTACCCGTAACCCTGCTTTTCTCGTGGCTAATCCACCTAGCCTGCACATCCCTGGACACTATGGGCAATCACCTAACCCCACATCTTTGGATTGTGGAAGGAAAATGGAGCACTTGGATGAAATCCACACAGGCATAGGGAGAATGTGCAAACTCCATATGCCTGAAGGTGGAATCAAACCCAGGTCCCTAGCGCTATGAGGTAGCAGAGCTAGCCACTGTGCTACCCTTTTGCAACACTCTCGTTGCACCATTAAACTGTATTAAAAGAATTCCAATATTTTTAGCTCTATTCCTTTACCCAGGAGTATAATCCATAAGTTAGTTACTAATCGGGAAGAACTTCCTGCCAATTGTTAAGCACACCCAGGATGCAAAAGTCACTTTATAAATACAACTTCTTCCTTGATATTGGCATAATTTGTAATTAGCATTAACAATACCTTGTGAGAAATTACTTACTGACTTAAATAAATCACAGACTAATGCAGTCTTACAATCTGATAATAACTAGACAATTTTGGTGATGTTGACTGAGGGATTAATAATGACCAGGATATTCAGACACATCATAAATATTTCACTATCTATTATCCCAGGTGTGAAATTTCACTAAGTGCACCTTTCTCATTGAAGATCATGTTTGCCTCAGTTAAAAACTTGCATTTTTCAAAAGTGACAGAATGAAAGGCCAAAAACTTAGATATTTCAAAATTGGAAATGTTGGAAAATCTTAAGTAAATAAACATCTTTTTCAAAGAGTTCCTCTGTTCAAATGCAATATGCTCACCATGCAACAAGCAGAAATGAATAAAAATTGACTAAGGTTACTACTGTATGCAAATCTTGGATTGGGTCATATTGTCAAAAATCTGATCTAGATAATTAATATTTGTGGTGATCTTTAATACCTTGTGTTAACTACACTGAACTGAACTTTAATGATATGCAGCTACAATTAGTAGGATTACAGATTTTCTATGCTATTTGTTGACCAGTGAAATCTAACCCCAAGTAGCTGCTGATTATTTAGTGTGAAAAATATGCATTTTTCTCACTTCTGCATTTGATATTGAGGCCCATTTTATACTGCATTGATTTTCACTCCATTGGCCTCATCTACATGATCTGTTGATGTCTATTAGTTCACAAAATACACAGAAAGTATATCTCAATTTGCATTAGTGCAGAAAATAAAAATAAGTTATCCAATCCAATGTAGAATATTTTATAAAACAAATGAAAGCACAGCTCATGGGACAACAAGGAAAGTTTAGTATAGAAAAGAATCTTGCTAGTTTCTGTATCTCTGTTTGAAAAAAAATTACAAAACCGCGTCTACTTACGCATCTTTCATAGGATTTGTTCTAGCAACAGCACACAAATTTTAGTTACAAAGATCAAGGCAGTCAGTCTGACATCTTTTATATATTTGCTTGCAACTTCAATCTCCAATGGATTTCACGAAACTGAAAACACTGTCTTACAAGAAAACCTCACAAGTGTCACAATCATTAGACCTTATCATAAAAATGAAATGCTACAAAGGGGAAGCTCTAAGGAGCCTGAAATTCTCTGTGGCATACATTACCTCAAAAATAGTAATGAGAACTGAATACTAGTGGCTGAAGCACAAACCTGCAGGAATGAATGTCTGCACGTCTGTACTGCTATGGAAAGTATTCCTATGGATAAAGTATACGTACACGGTCTTGGATTCAGTATTTGCTCAAAATGGCATTAAGATTTGACATTTTATGTCAATAAAGTTAAATGGCTCAGCGTCCCACACAAAGCATGTCTCTAAAGCCTCGATATCAAATATATACAATATCACTCTGGCTCCACAGCTAAATGAGTTTCTACTAATTATTTTTTCATTTCAAAGGGAAATCATTAATCGGCATTGTATCTCACAACTAAATCAGAAAAGGACAAAGGCAGACATTACAGTGACGAAAGAGAAATGTGCAATGTTGGAGAGGCCAAACGTACTTTGAATTTCCAGATCTGGATGAGGTACAGCTGGACCGATGAAAGAAACAAAAAAGTAAATAGTGGAGTCTTTCATCATCATTTTCTGAGGTGGCATTTAAAATATATTGAGGTACCTCAGAGTGAAATATAGTTTAAAGGGAATTTTATATCCATTGCACTTTCTACACTTCCCAATTTGAAATGTTTTGCCCTCGGGCTGCATGCTGGACATGTAATGTATGATGTAAATATTAAGACTATTAAAAGTGTATTAAATAGAAATTTGAATAATCGGGGGCAAATTGAAATTTATTACAAATTCTGTAACATTGAAGTGAAATGTTTTGTTGTGTAGTTTTCATTTTATGTTCTGTGAATAATGTATATTTTTCGAAAAAGATATTTCCAGTGCAGCTGCAGAAAAGACTCAATGCTGAAAGGACACTGTGAGCAGAATCTGACAGAACATAAGCACCAGGAGCAAGAGTAGGCAATGCAGCCCCTCAAGTCTGCTCTACCATTTAATACGATCATAGCTGATCTCATCTTCGCCTCAATTCCACTTTCCTGTCCACTCCTCATAACCCTTCAAAGCACTACTAATTAAAAAGCTGCCTAGCTCTTCCTTAAATTTATTCAATGGTCTGGCATCCACTGCCACAGATTCACAATCCTTTGGAGAGAAGTACTTCCTCCACATCTTTGCTTTAAATTTGCCACCCCTCAACCTAAAACTATGACTTCTCGATCTAGATTGCACCACAACGGGAAACATCTGCTCTACATCTACTTTATAGATATCCTTCAGTATCTTATATACCTCAATAAGATCCCCTCTCATTCTTCTAAACTCTAGAGTATGTAGGCTTGAACTACTCAATCTCTCTTCAAAGGCAATCCCTCATCTCTTAGAATCAATCTGGTGAACTCCCTCTAATGTAAATACATCTCCCTTCAAGTAAAAGGGCCAAAACTGTACGCAATACTCCAGGTTTGGTCTCACGAATGTCTTATACAGTTGCAGCAATCCTTCTCTATTTTTATTCTCCATTTCTTCAGCAATAACTGTCAAAATTCCATTTACCTACCTTATTGCCTGCTATACCTGCACACTGGTTTTCAGCAAATCATGTACAAGGACACCTAGACTCCCCTACATCAAACATTTTGAAATTTCTCTCCACAAGTTGCCTTTCTATTCCTCCAACCAAAATTGATAACTTCACTCGTCTCCACATTAAACGTCATCTGCCAACTTCTGGCCCATCCACTGATCCTATCCGTATCCACTTGTGAATTTTTTTATATCTTCACTGCAACTTACTTTCCTACCTATTTCAGTGCTGCCTGAAGATTTGGATATAGTGTCTGTTGCATTTCTGTGTTCTTCACAACGAACTCCCAATCTCATTCTCCACGGGACCAACATTCACTTTAGCTATTTTCTTCCTTTCGATATAATTATAGAAGCTTTTGCTATCCTTTATATTATCCTTAACTTCTTTGTTTAACCATTGGTGTTTTTCTCCCTGCTTACAATCTTTCTTCTCTCTGGAATATATTTTAGTTGGGAGGAATTGAATATCTCCTTAAACATCTGCAACTGCTCATCAACTGTCCTACCTTTTATTTTTCCTGCCCAGTCCACTAGGACCAAATTTGCCCTCATACCTACATAATTACCTTTGTTTAACTCCAGAATGCTAGAGTGGGACTTCAATTTCTCACCCTCCAAATGAATTCACTCTTCCCTAGAGGATTCTTTACTGTGAGATCAATAATTAATCGCATGTCATTACACCATACCATATCCAGTATAGCCTGTTCCCTGGCTGGTTCCACAACATAGCACTCCAAGAAACCATCTCTAATATGTTCACTGAACTTTCATCAAGGCTACTGTTGTCAGTCAGTTTGATGAATCCAGTCTACAGGGGGCCTGAATGTGAGCTATGGCGAGATTTGTAGCGAAACTAAGTGAGAATTACAATGAGACCTATCTCAACATTGGAGCAAGGTGTGCTGCATCTCTCATGCATTTGCAAAGCAGTCAGGTGGGTTTCCACTAGGCAGCAGCGGATTGCCAATGCAAGTGGATTGTAGCTTTTTAAATTCCTCATTAATGCCGCAATACCCCTCATGAATATTCAGCTTCCTATCAATTACCTGAACCAGCTTCCTCCCACTTCCAATGGCTCTTTGGGTGAATAAACATGCAGTGCGTTTGCTGCAGATTGCATTAGAGAGATGTCTCGGTGTGATGGACCAGCCCAGCCCCAGACAGATCCATACTTATAAGCGTGTCAATACTGCAGAATTGATAGCTTTTGGCTCTTGCTGAAAGGTCAGCACCTCAATATACCATTTAGGTCATCAGGTCTGCTCCACCGTTTGATCATGGCTGATACGTTTCTCAACCTCATTCTCCTCCCTTTCCACCCACCTCCCCAGAACCCTTGTACCCCTTACTAACCTGTCTGTCTTAAATACATTCAATACACACCTAAATACACTGCCTAGGATTTCATAAGAACATGACTGAGCTCATCTTGACCTTTCCTGCCAAATCTCTGTCACCCTTCAACCCACTACTATTTAAAAATCTAATGTCCTCCTTAAATTTACTCAATGGCCCAGCAACCACCACACTCTGGCACATGTGAATCCACCGATTCATGACCCATTTGTGTGAAGTAATTTCTCTTCATGATATAATCCACCGATATCTGGCGAGCTGTAATGGGAACAGTGCCTGGTAAGATGGGGAAAAAATTGAATGAGAGGAATGTCATAAGGGCAGGATAGGTGGTTAAGGTGAGCTTGGTAAGATGCAGTGAGAAATCTCATTAGGTCCAGTATGAAAATTCCTCAAAAAAAAAAAACCTCTCTGCAATTGGCAATTAGAAATAAGATCCAGCTCTAGGGTCTAGCTACTATGGAGTACAGAGTGGTTGAAAACTGCAGACACAGCAAGTGGGATTTTACTCATGGCATGTATTTGTAATTATGTGTAACTGAACTTATATTGAGGCACATTAGAGAGCTGTACTTTTACTAATGTCCAAGTTGAACTTTTATGGAATACAAGTGTTTTTAAAAAAAAGCATATTTTTGAAAATAAAAAGATCCAATCTTTGTTTAAAGAGGCAGAGGACTGTCAATATTGTATGATTGTTGAGGCAGGGCTAGGCTGAGTAATTACAGGCCTGTAAGCCTCACCTCAACGGTGGGCAAATTATTGGATAAGATTGAGGGATAGTATTATACTTAAGAAAAGGTATAGATGAATTAAGCAAGGGCCGTCAAAATGGACTTGTCAAGGTAAGGTGATGTCAGACGGACTTGATCAAGTTATTTGAGACAGTCACTCATGACAGAAGCACTTTTGATGCTGTCTACATGGATCTTAGCACAATCCACATCATAGATTGATCAGAAAATTAAGAGCCCACACAGAGTACAAGGAAAAGTAGTGGCACTTTGGATCCAAACTTGGCTCAGTGCCATGAAGCAAAAAGTAAAGGATCAAATGAGTGTTTCTGTGACAGGAAGGCTGCATTCAATCAGGTCCTGCAGTGCTCTGTACTGGGTTCCTTGCTTTTTATGGTAAGTATCAGTGGATTAGGATTAAATGTAGGGGACATGAGTGAGAAGTTTGCAGACAAAATTTGGTTGTGTGATTGAAGATGAGGAAGAGCTATAGTCTATAGAAAAGGTATCAATGAATGGTCAAAAAGGAAGAATAGTAGCAAACTGAATTCAATCTAGAGAAATGAAAGGCAACACACTTGGGATGGGTAGGCAAGGTAAAGGAATACATTAAAATGTTCGGATAGTATATGTAGTGGAACAGAGAACCTTGGGATTGCATGTCCTAGATCCCAGAGGGCTCCTTGACTAGCTAAGATAGTCAGGGAGGTATATGGGATACTTTTTATCTTTCAAGGCACAAGAATACAAGAACATGGGTATTGTACTACTTCTGTATAAAACACCACTTAAAATAAACTAGAATACCACGCAGTTGTAGTCATTGCATGACAGCAAGCTTGTAATTGCATTAGAGGGTACAAGGGGATTTACAAATAACTACAAAGGAAAGATTAGAGATGTTGGGATTGTTTTTTTTTAAAATCGTAACTAAAGGAAATGGAGGACAAATTGAATCGAGGTGTATAAAATTATGATGGGTTTAGATATAGTGGACAAACTGGGCCTACTTCACTTAGCTGAATAGTCAATAACCAATAATTGACAAGGATCAGGACAGAAATTGAGGAGAAACTACAGGCTGGGTTTTATGAAGAGCAGCAATCATCTGTAGATTGCCTCTCCAGTCCTTGTTTGCATAATGAAAGGACCCTGCATTTCTGAAAGCAGTTCTCAATCAGGATTTTTTTTTCAGAAAAGCAAAGCTGTAAATTTAAATCTTGACAGCTCCCTTGTAGGGCAGAACAACTGGAGGAAGGCAAGCCACGTTGTCTTTTCTAACAGCAGCCAGTTGCAATAATCGAAGGTCCAGGACACAAACAAACAGTCACTTTGACAGCGCCTGTGAAGGTACATTAAGTGAGATTGAAGTTACGGTGCTGGGAGGGTTTAGTGCCAATTGGATAGGTTGTAGGGTGCCATGCAAGTAGGGTGCCAAGTGGGAACAGTGCCAGGTAAGTAGTGGCAGGGTTTAAAAGCGGCAAGGGTGGGGGTTTTGGTCATGTTGGGGTAGATAGGAGATATTGGATCAGTGTTTGGGTCGGGTTCCGAGGAAATTGTAGCTTGGGAAGTAAAAGTTCGGGGTTCAATTAAAAAGTTACTCAGGAGTTAGATTACATATTAAAATTGTCTAATCTCTCAGAGTGACTGTTAACTGTAGCAGAAATGACCATCTGGCCATATTATACCCAGGAGGGGGGTAGGGGTGTGAAATTGCAGCCTGAAAGCATGGTGGAAACACTCAATCACAAAAAGTAAAAAATGGATATGTGCTATGGGATTTGGGAAGTTGGATTGGAATGGATGGGTTCATTTGGTGCAAGTGCTGTAGGTTGGATGGCATCCTTCTGCCCTATAAAAAAGTTCTAATTTTCTATTAATTAGCAGTAATCTAAAACTTGGATCAGTTGCTGAATTAATATTCCCAATGTTCATCCTCTCCAAAAATAAAAACTGGGCATGAAGTATGTTCATGCAAAATAATAATTATTCCATTTGGGCACTTTTGATTTAATATAATAATTAGTTTACATTTTGAACCAGACATTCAAAGGATTTTTTTTGGTCAACAAGGATGTCTACAAGCAGAGTTTTCTTTAAAAAAAAAAGACATGCAGCATTAATAGGTGTTTGATAGCATACACCTTCAGTTATAGCCAAATGCTTTTTCCACAAGAACATGCATCAACAGATGGTTCAGTCCTACCATTCTTCAGTTAATTACTGGTGTTGAATACAAAAAGGTGAAACAAACCACGAGCTGCTCTGTTGCCTGGCAGAAAGAAAAAAAAAACCAACAACAAGCTTGACCTGCTCATTAATGAGATACCGTGAAGGTTACTCTCATCAGGGGAGCATGAAGGGAATTTGGTGAAATCACGATCACCAGGGAAGCGGTTCTGAGCAAATTAATGGAGCTGCAAGCTGATAACTCCTGGATCTTGATCAACCCTATCTAAGGGTCTTAAAAAGATGTGGTTAAGGTGGTAGTAGATACACTGGGCTCACTTCCTATTTGCTGATTCTTCACCTTCCATTCCCTACTTTCTAGTTCAAATGTAACCTTTCCTGAATTGGAGGCAATTTTGGAAAATTATAACCAATGCATCTACTACCTTATTAGTCACTTCATTTAAAAGAGCATAGAATAAAGTCCATCTGGCCCCAGAGATCTGTCAGCCTACAGCACTAATTTGTTGGCTTAGTACTTCACTATGATTGTAAATTCACTATGTTCTCTTTCCCTTTCACCTCCTGATTTACAGCTATTACTGGATTTTTGTTTTGTATGGTGAAGACACAAATACTGTAGTTATTTTTCCTTATTTACTATTATATTCGATTATCTTTCTACTTTTACCTAGCTTACTAATGTTTTTAAATTTCATATATAGCTCAATATTTAGGAGCCAGTCCTCGTCATGCCTCAGCTATGTCATTGCAATGGCCATCAGATTTTACTTCTATACCTGCTATCAATTTGTCTACTTTATGAATGCCATGAGCATTCAAATACAGAGCTTTCAGATTATTCTTTAAAAGTTGTAACATTTCATTTTGATTGTTGGTAGATTCCTATTTTTTCCTGTCCCTTCCTGCCTTTTTCCGAGCTTCATTTTCCATATTACAGATTTCCTCTCTTTCCTTCTATCCACTATTTGATATACCACAACTACTCACATTTGATCTCTCACCACCAGTATTTAGCTTAAAGTCCTCTCCAAGTGATTAATTATGCAGTTCCCAAGAACACCAGCCCCAGCAAAGGTTCAGGTGTAGCCCATCCCAATAGTTCAACCTCTATTTATTTTAGTACATGTGCCAGGAGCCGGAAACTGGGACCCACTTCTCTTGCACCAGTCTTTGAGCTACATTTTCAGCTGTAATTTTAAAAAGGACCCGTTGCTAATTTGTTGGATTATTACTTGAGCCATGTGCAATTCTACTTTTTAATTTGGTGCCTAGCTCCTCATAGGTTCTGCTTAGAAAGTTTTTCCAAGTTCTACCCATGCCATTGAGACCTATATGGATCACCAGATCCTCCCTGTGCCGCTACAAGTTCCTTTCCAGCCCTGAGCAGATGTACTAAACCCTGGCACTCGGTGGTTGTGGTGAACTGTGTAAATCCCTTTCAAGATACTATTGCCTTCCACATTGCTTGATGCCCGGCCACCCCCCACCACTACTTGAATGGTTTCCTGTACCACAGTGCCATGGTCAGTTAGCTCATCCCCCTGTAGCCCCTACTTTCATCCAAACAAGCTGAGAGAACCTCAAACCAATCTGACTATTGCAGAGGCCGATAGTCCTGCCCTCTGGGTGCCCATACCTGTATCACTCAGTTGCACCCTACTGTCCTAGACTACTGACTCAGACAGGATGACCTTATCCCAAGTGGGGTGACTGCTTCCTGGCACAAAGAATCCAAGCAATTTTCCCCATCCCTGATGAGTCTGTAGTTCAGCCTCCAGCTCAAACTCTAAAGCTGAAGCTACTCATCTTCAAAATACTGCTAACATGGATCACACTGGATGATACAGGGGCTCCCACATGGTGCAGCGTTGACATCACCTGTCCCTGCAATCATTAATACAGATATAAAAAACAACATAATTAAACTCAATGTGCAAATTGGTGGTAAAATTATGCCAAATTTTAATAGAAAAAGAAGACAACAACAGCTTATCACAGCCTCAAAGTGAGCTTCCTTTCTTTGGATTTGAATCTTGTTCCACTACAATCGGCTTCAACGAATTTAGCTGTTTCTGACTGCCTATCTTCAAGTTCTTACCTCCTTGCTCCTCTCGCAGATGCTGACTTTCTTTTCCCTCCAACTAAAAAAAAAAACTTTACAAATTTCGTGGTTAAGCAAAAGAAAACAAATTTGAATATTGCAGATTTGCAAATTTAACCTCGATAGTCCTCATATTTAGCAAATACATTCCACATCATGCATACAGCCAAAATAATTCAAATGGCAAATTGCAGAAAGTGAAATCAAGGAATTTCCCTACACATGATCACCGAGGTGCCTGAATACCTTTGATACTTTTGATTTACAGCATAAAGTACATTTTTTGAGGTAGACAGTATGAGGGGTATTACAATTTCCAGCCCTTCAGTAAACTGTGGCCAAAAGACCTTAGAGCAACCTTGCATCTCTGCAATGGTTACCTCAAGTTCTAGTACATCACTCACTCAGCATGTAATCTTAGACTGTGGAATATGCCAATTTTGTAGACAACAACTCCGCAAATTGAGGAGGTTCACAGAAGTTTCAGACAGACCAAAAGCATCGATAGTTCTCCTGGTGCAGTTGATGCTGAGAGTATCCCTGGGAACAGCCTGCACTAAAGTACTGCAAATTCCTGGAGGTACTTTCTTTTTGAAACAACAGAAGTAGATCAGTGTTCAAACATTTTATTATGAGGGGTTTATTCCATTCTCATTTCTACATTGAGAAAACTAGTAGTTATATACAAATGAAGATGTCTTGCTGCAAGAAGTGAGCGAAATAAAAAAGTGGCAAGTATTTTTTCAGATCCCACAAATAAGTGATGTAGATAAAAAAAAATCATATTTTAATATTTAGCACCATTTAAGTATAGTTGCCAGAACAGAATCAGTACGGTTTAAATATGAACCACATTAAATAGTTTCTGCCACGTTACCTCTAGAAATAGTACAAATTCTTTTAGCACGAGAATTTTATTTACAGAATTTCAAGTGAGAAATCATTTCATAGAAATGGGTTTAAAAGAACACAATTGCATTTTATATAAATTGTATCAGATCACAAAGCAGTTATAAATTCATTCACATGAGCATATAGTCCTTCTAGAGTCATGAATGCAGTCCCTTTGTTGGCCGGTGGGGCAAACTTTCATCTTGAGCTTTTGGGTAAAGCAATATCTGGGCCATGGTGCAAAGATGGAAATTTGTTGGGGAGGATTGTGTTCACCTAATTTTGTTGCCTAGAAGGAAAATCTGCAATTTGCATGATCACCTTTGCCAGATTTTGCCTATGACTGTGCTAAGACACCAAAAGGTTAAAAAAAACTTTCCCACATTCTAGAGTGTAACAATTTTGTAATATCAGACTACTGAGCAAGGAGATCATACACATGGTCAACACATGTGTTACACAAAATATTCTAATAGCTTTTAGATTATGGAGTGCTTTAGAATCAAATGATTAGACTACTTTTTGAAAATTTATTTCATCTATATAACACTACAAATCTCATTTTTCAAAAAAAAAAGTGTAATATTAATTGTTAGATAAAGGATTTTTTTGGTCATTATTGCACGGATACTTGATTATTTGCATATTTCCTTAGAAAGAAGGCTGCACAAAATTCTGAAAAACACAAGATTAAAACTTAAACAATCCCACACCCTGTCCTGCAGAGTTCACATTACATTCTAGAGATGTATGACCTTGGCGAGAACAAAACGTACTGATGATCGCAAAGTAGAGCACCTCATTCATTTCCTTCTAGAAGCTTTTGTAGATTCTTCTGTATCTGAAAATTCAACGTAAAGATTGAGAAATGCACGTGCAGGGGGAAATTCTAGCACATTTTAAAAAATAAATTACTTCTCAAAAAAAAACGTCTTTACAAACAACAAAAATCAGCAAGTATACAAGCTGAACTCCAAAGACAAAAAAGTGATCCAGTTAGTTGGTTGCCATCATATCAATTTTCCTTTGGTTTTAAATATTTTGCAGAGGTACATGTTTATGGAAATCAGCAGTTTCATTATTAACAGAGAAATACAGTATGAGTAATGGGTGACAGATGATATCTGCAATTTGCAAACCATGAATGCAAAAAGGCATTCCGAATTTGAAATCCCTTTCCACATTTGCAAATTCCTATCCAAGCCCAAAACCTAATTTGTCTCTTCAACCTTGCCAAGTGTTGTGTGCTCTGTTAAATCTGCAGCCTCTGGGAGGAAAAAAATGCTACATATTTGTTACAAAACAACAGGCTAAGTTTTAGACGTAATAAAGTTCAGGCAATTTCAGGAAGTTTGATGGAGGGTTTCTCTCTCTGAACTCCAGCACGGTCTCTCACACAATTCTCCCAATGTTCACCTCGTTGTGTTTGCACCGTGCCCGTTTGGAGCTGATGTTGCACCATCATGCACTCATCAGTGCTGAACCTTCTTGAGAACTGTGGTTACCTTCTGGAATTTCCGCTGCTAGCACTATATTTAGAGCCCAGCTGTGCACCAGGTTAAAACACTGCCAGCTTTTTTCTTAAAAAGAAAGGTGACGGCAGCCAGCATCCGGCTCCTGAGTCCATCTGTCCCCTAGCACCAGGCCCACTGTATTCTTCCTCATTTTTCTCTTTCATCTTCATTTAGTCTTCTTTTCAGTGGAGACGGTGAAAGGCAGTGGCACTGGTAGGAATTGGGCAGCCGGCAGCAACAGCGGGAGCATGAACAGATTTCCCATGGTGGCAGGGGTAACAGGAATGGGCTGCAAGGTGGCAAGAGCAGTTGGCAGGGGCAAGATTGAGATCGAGCCCTTGCGAGGAGTGCAAGCCCAGCGTGGCCAGGCGCTTATGGACTATGGTATTGTACTGCTGGTGTTTTTGTTTTTCTACCCTTTAGTAGGTAGGACAGTAATATTTAACTGTTTTTCTTATTTGTAACTAACATTCTGTACCTGGGTACCCTTGTACCTAAGGTGGTGCCATAAGTGGTGGCTTGTAAACCTTTCACTGTACCCATGTGAGCAAGTGACAATAAAGCCAATTCAATTCAGCGATGAATAGCCCATCACGGTACACTTAGTGGGAGTGAAATAGAAAACAAAAGCTTCAGTGGTGGGGGTGGGGAAGAGAGAGAGAGCGACGTAGGTTGCTCCGGTGACACTTCATTGGAAATAGAATCTCACATTTGTAAATGTTTCACCACTTTACATCCTCACGCGTCTGATGAACTGTCACTGCCACTGTAGCTGCCAGAATAAAGCTACCTGTTCTTATGCATCATCCCATGTTAGAACTCCATCTTAAGGACTGCCATTCTTCCCCTAATGCCCAGCGAAGCAATGACATCTTGTCATTGTTGACTATGGAGCATCAGACGTTGGAAAGTCTAGAAACACTTGAGCATTAACATTTAATAAACAACAGAAAAGCAAAGAAAAACCAAAACAGAAGAAATAAAGGCTGTGCCTGCTTCTTGGACTGAACAGGGGCTGCCTGCCTTCTGACAAACAACAAATTCAATTCATTATCACTTCAGTGGTCAGGTCTCACTGCGGTAGAATGCTAAACATTAAGCTATCCCAGAGAGTTGCCAAAGTTAAAGATTTTATCAAAGTACACAAAATTCCCTACTCATCTGTCTGATAGACTCAGGCTAGCGGCAAATATGAACCAGGTTTCTGTAATTGACAAGAATTACTATTTAGTACAAATAAATGGATGCTAATGCACTACAAACTGTTGCCATATAACAATACTAGCTAAAAGTCCAAGACCCTTATAAAACAACAGTGGAGTTATGGATGAAAGGGAAAAATAAACTGGGAAAGCAGTTCAAGAGCCCCAATCCGCAGGGTTTGCTGAGATGAACCTTTTGCTAGCCAGGATTAGCTATTCTTCAAATCTCTTTTCCAGATCCTTTTTCACCCCTTTGCAGGAGGCACAGGTAATTGGTACATTAATAGCAAAGTTGTCTACTGGTTACTGGTTAGTGGCCATAGCTTATAGCAAATGGTGAGAAAATATAAAAACTGGCTTTCTTCAGGCTTTTAGGTACTTTACTGGAAAGATAGATGCACCACCTGCCCTTGCAGCTGCCCAAAGGCTCCTGCCAGTATCAATCACACCCACAAGCTGTTCAGTTTCCCAGAAGCCAGATAGTTGGTCAGGCTGAAAGCCTTCATTATCCACAACTTGCCACAAATCAACCAACCAGTTACTTTTTGCTGGCAAAATCTCACTTTGCTCACACTGCCCTCATGCCAGTCCACCTACAACACTTTCTCCACTGCTTGAACAAAGACATAACTAAGAAAGCAAGTTTCTGAAACTCATAGTAAGAATAGAACAGCCCCTTCCACAATCCGTTTTTGTTTTAAAAAGACAGTGACCAGTTTCCCATTTCAGTCCACAATCAAAAATACAGAAATAAAACAAAATCTAGTCTCTACAAACCTCACTGAGATCCATTGGAACTAGGTGTCATTTATGTAGTGCCTGGCTTGTTGTACCCAACACCACATCACAATCACATTGAAGGTGATGGCTCCTCCTGCTCATCTTTCTTCTTGGAAAACTGCTGCTGCTCTCCCAGCTCTTCATTCTCCATTACGTTCCTTCGTCTGCTCCAGTTTCACATGGCGCAGCACGCAAGGATTTTGTGACACCCTCTGGGAGAGTACTGAGAGGTCACCCCAACTCCCTTTTTCAGAAAGTACAGTCATCTGCTCCACGAAAGACCAGGAGGGGGTTAGTGTTAAAGTCATCGTGTTATAGTTTTTAAAGAGGGTAACCCCAGTAGCCATTCCTGCATGGTGTTGAGCCTCTTGAAATGAAGCAGGAACACAAGTTCTCAACGATATAGGCAGCATGCATCATGGCAGCTTCCAGGGTGTGGTGCAAACTTCCAAGACGTGGTACCAATGACCTCAGATGACATGAGCATTAATAGAATGGAGCACCTTTTCAATCAAGAAGTCAGCCATGTTATGATATTGTGCTCTAAAGGCAACAGGTTATAACGTTATAGTGGCCTGAACCTGGGGGAGCTGGCCAATAAAGGCTACTGCAAGATGAATATAGCATGGTGCCATACAGTCACACGTCCTTGACTTATCCCCACTGGCAGGCCGTCTGGGTTTTTGACTGTGCAAAAGTGACAAGACAAGACAGAAGTCTTGCAAGTAAAAACCAAAAAAGCAAGGTGGAGGAGCTGTGACCAAGTAGATGCAAAATGAGTGAGTGTTAAAACAAAGTGAAGAGCCCCGAGACACAGCCCGCTCCAATGCATGAAACGGGTAATGGTCCCTGTACATAAAGCAACCTGGGAGCAGTATTGTAATCAAAGTGCTGATGAGCTCTAAAGCGTATTAAAGTGATGAACTATATCATAAGTGTGTCAGAGATATGCCTTGATGATGTGGTGAGGCTGAAGCATGTTCAACGCCAACTTCAGTGGATGAAGTGTACAGGTGGGCACAGCTCATGGAGCATGGCCCAGCATCTCAGGCCCAGAATGGGGGCCTGGAGGAGGTAGTAGTGCCAGGTACCTGCACTCACTTTCATTTCAGAAATTGGGCTTCTCTCATTCATGTACAAGAACAGCAAATTGCATGGGAAAAACAAAAAGGTGAGATTGTGTAACGATGAGATACAAATAGGCAGGTTGTCGCTCACTGGCGAGACTTCATTTTGCTGTTAAATCCTTGGGTGGAAAATCTGAATTTTCACCAACTTGGAAAATCTCATTTCTTCATTGGTTCATTTCTGTCAGTGGTTAACCATACTGGATGCGCCATATAAATACCGTGACTACAATAGCTGGTCAGAGACAAGTGGCAAGTAATGCACCTACTGACATCCAAAGCCTGTCCACTCCCTCTACAATCCAGGCAGTGGCAGGAGATTCTATCTACAAGATAGCCTTGCAACTCGCCAAGGCTCCTTCAAAGCAACTTTCACACCTGCAATCTCTGGTTCCTAGAAGCGCAAGGAAGGTAGATCTGTGGGAACACACATCTTCAAGTTCCTCTTGAAGCCACACACCATCCTGACTTGCAAATATATCTCACTGTTCCTCAGTGTCACTAGGTCACGGTCTTGGAATTCCCTTCTTAACAGTTGTGGTTGTACCTACTTTTGGCTTGTGAGATATGCAGTGGTTTGAGAAGCAGGCAAACTACCACCCTCTCAAGGACAGTGACTGGCCAACAAATAAGCCCCTTGCCAGTAGCACACACTTCCACCAAAAACTGCTCAGAATAAATGTAACTAATGTATTATCCCAATCTCATGAATGCTGATCCTGTGCAATAATCTTGTGGCATATTTGTGAACATGTCCTGAAAATACAAGTATACTATATCCACTTCTGTTATCTACCCAGTTAGTTGTATCCTTAAAAACTCAGATTTGACAAACATATTTCCCTTTCCTGACTCTGCCACCTTGTATCATAATTTTCTATATGCCTTTTCCCAGGATAAGGCAAATAAAATGTAAAGATATGACCATTTCAAGTTAACCTATGAGTCTGGCAAATTTTTGCTCAAGCCAGATTTACTGAGTCTGGGAATTATTTAAAGCTACCACTAGGTGGCACAAATTGCACATATGTGCAAAAAGATGTCAAGTGAAATATTTACAATGTACTTTTGGTTTGACAGATAGCACGAGGACTTAACAAGTATTAACCCAACAGCATGTACGGTATTTGGCTTAATTAATTTGAAGTGATTTTGATTGAAAATGAGCATAGGGGAAAACACGGATTATTTTCTAGTAGGTTCTAGTAGCTCTGTCCGAGATACATGGTAGCTTCGAGAACAAACAGGGACGTCCCCTTGTGATTACTGCAACTTGCAACAACCTGGTTGCTGTTTCACAGCCCAGGCAAAAGTTGTGAATGCCAAGAGTCACCGGTGCCATCTGCACACTCGTAGGTGGCCATCTACACTTGTTCAGCAGGTGGTGGCAATTTTGGCTTGAGAGATATACACTCCAATTTGTTAAATTTAACTTTTTAAATACAAGCTCTGTACATTCAACAAAAAAATGGTCACAGTCCTTTTAGTGCAACTTGCTGTTTGTGAGCTGCAATTACAGCAGCAACACATCCCTAATGAAAGGCTGCAGCATTTCCTTACAACTGCTGTCAGGTTAATAAGTATATTTGCAGACAATTCACTCTTACTCTTTTCTTGGCTAGTATTATTTTCCAGAGATATGCTTTCCATGAACATTGGTCCATAACGAGACTGCAAATCGTACAAATCACCTCCTACAAGTACTGGATAGAGACACAGTTCATTGCTAAAATCAGATCGATTTTTATGAAAGCCAAAGCCAACTCTTCAAAAGATAGTTTGAAAAGAAAAAGACAAATGAATATTTTGGAGTAGACAAATAAGTAACTCATATTTACAGTTCATTGTTATATACATGTTTCCACCTACTGTATGATTTTATTCTTGCTCTCCTCTCCGAAAGGCATTCCTGACATAGGTACTGAGTTGGGATATTACAATAACCATCTCTAATTAAACACTTCATTTAACCAATGTCAGTATTGTATTTACAGTAAGGTTCAATTCTACTTTCTATTGTGTCCAATATCTATTTACCAGAAATTGGAACCCTAACCAATTTTATCCAACTACCCACATTGTACGTGCACTAAGCTTTCACGTCATCTTATTGCTATTCTGATTGAACACATGCAACGAATACACATCTCTTGCGCTGAACCTAACTATTTGCTCAGCCAAGATGTTATTTTTCCAAAATCCTAACATCCTCAGACTTATTATTGAGGTTAAAACCACCAACTCTAATGAGAATTCTCAATGTACATTTTGTTACTGTATGGCATTATTTATAGGTATCTGAATAAATTCCAAATCACCTTTTCCAATTTTGCAAGATTTTCTGACAATTCATCGTAGATCAGATCAGTATTCACGTGGAACTGTAATCCCATGTCACGATGAGCAAAAGAGCTGTATAAAACCAGAAGAAATTAATTGTTGAATTAACAAAGTGAACAGAACTGAAGGTCAAAAGCTCAAAATCTGAGAAGAGCTTGTATTCATTCAATTAATTCAGAACTACAGATAACAAAATATCCTGAAAATAGAGGGGAAAATAAAGCAGTAAACTGCACACGATATAGCTTGACAACTGTCCTAGGAAAACGTTGGATGCTATTATGAATTTTGCAGCAGGATATTAGAAAATCTTAATAAGGTCAGGTAGCAGCAACATGGTTTGCGAAAGGGAAAGCATGTTAAAATCCTTTGGGGAAGTAACAGGCAATGTTGATAAAGGTAAACCTGTTAATGTGGTGATCATCGGGGTTTCAGAAAACATTTGACATGACATCACAAGGATCAGTGCTGAGCCTCAACTTTTTAAATAATATATATCAACATCAACGACTTGGATAAAGGGGACTGAACGTATGGTTGCTAAAATTTGAAGATCACACAAGTTAGGAAATTTGGGTGAACAGGACACAAGGGATCTGCAAAGAGACAAAAAGTATGTGGGCAGATAGATTACAATGTGGGAAAATATGCCTACTTTGTCAAAAATAATAGAAAAGCAGCATATGATTTAACCTGAGAAACCCAAGAGGTGTGCCAGACATTCCAATTCATGTATCACAAAGCTATTGTGCATGTTCAATTGGAAAGTAAGAGGATTCTTATTTAAGATGAAGACAAATATTCTGCCGCCTCCCGCCCCCCCCCCCCCCCCCTCCCCACCCCCAACAATCACAAGGTCAGGTGTCTGTGGAATTCTCTTCAGTGAGCAGTGGAGGGAGGGTATTTTAAAGGCTGTGTTAGATAGATTCTTGACTAACAATGGAGTCAAATTTTACAGGGCGTAGACAGGGAAGGTCAAAATCTGATCAATCATCTTATCAAATTATGCAACAGGCTTCAGGATCTGAATAATCTACACCTACTCATCCCTCAAGTTCACATTCATTCAGCAAGGATATAATATGTAGTCAATGTAACAGATTCATCTGGTTATTGAAACAGAAATTGTTGCTCATGATGAAATCCAAGCTTTATAAAATTTTATGTCAACATGGTTTGATGGAAGTGTTCCATATCAGTTAAGATAATTCTGCTGAATCGTCATAAGGACATGCATCAAAATAAGGTGCATGTATTGTAAGTGTTTCAGATCAAACAACATTGAGAATGAGAAAATACCTTCTTGAATGATAAGCCTATAAAATTATAGAAATATGGCCATTTCAAGTTAACCCATGAATGAAAATGTGCCATAACTCTCATTATTAAGATAGATTAGGAAATTTAAGTAGAAACTCTGCATTTTCAAACTTGCCATACAGCAAGTTGCTTTGTTTTGCCTTTATTTCCATCCCATTGAGATAGTTCAAGGTTTCAGAAAATGCAAACAGAACTCCTGTGGCATTCTGTGTGGATCAGATTTTATAACACAGGCAGTTTATACGAGGGGTGGGTGTTTGAGATTGTGGAACAAGAAAACGAGTCAAGGAATGTCAAGTAGACAAGCCAACGAAGGAGGTTAAAAAAGACTCCGAATTTACTAACAGGAGAAACAACCAAAGATCCAGAAATTGAGACACCTCCAGATTTGGAAAAGTGGTGTTTGCTAGGGAGGAATCCTGAAGTACTACAGAACAAAATGGTCAGAGATTCAGAAAGGAGTCTCAGAGTCTGGGGACACTGACAGAGGTTTAATGTTAAGTTGGAATGGGTAATAAAGTCTGGAGTAGTGTTGTGGAGACAGCAGACTCCTTTTGGTGGAGGGTGAAGGAAGAGGCTGGTCACAAAGGAATGGTTAAGATTGAGCAGATTTGTGGAGGAGTAGGGTCTCATAAGCATGTGGGATGCAGGAAAGAGCAAGGAAGGGGATAAAAGGAAACTAATTATACTTAGTCAGAGATAGTAGGAACTGCAGATGCTGGAGAATCCGAGACAACAAGGTGCAGGGCTGGATGAACACAGCAGGCCAAGCAGCATCATAGGAGCAGAGAGGCTGACGTTTCCGGCCTCGACCCTTCATCAGAAAAGGGGGAGGGGAAGGGGGTTCTGAAATAAATAGGGAGAGAGTGGGAGGCGGATAGAAGATGGATAGAGGTGGAGAGGAAACAAACAGGTCGAAGAGGCAGGGATGGGGCCAGTAAAGGTGAGTGTAGGTGGGGAGTTAGGAAGGGGATAGGTCAGTCCAGGGAGGACGGACAGGTCAAGGGGGCGGGATGAGGTTGGTCGGTAGGAGATGGAGGTGCGGCTTGAGGTGGGAGGAGGGGATAGGTGGGAGGAAGAACAGGTTAGGGAGGCAGGGACGAGCTGGACTGGTTTTGGGATGCGGTAGGGGGAGGGGAGATTTTGAAGCTTGTGAAATCCACATTGATACCATTGGGCTGCAGGGTTCCCAAGCAGAATACGGGTTGCTGTTCCTGCAACCTTCGGGTGGCATCGTTGTGGCACTGCCACAATTATACTTAGTCCTCCATCAGACCCAACAGGTAGCCTCTTTCTGCTATGTTCTTCGCCATTTACTGACACCCACCTGTCTTGGGATATTCCTAGAATCCCCTACACTGTACAGAGTGACTTCCATCACTATACATTTGGGAAAACATTCCAAGCGATCTAGGAGTGACCAAAATGCTAAGTTAAAGAGATGGATTATAAGAAGAGTCTTAAAAAGAGATGATTTCTGGAATTGTGCAAGGGTGTAAAAAGAGGGAATTTCAGAGAATGGGATCTAGATAACTGAAACCACAGAGGTCTGAGGCAGTGGGAATTTAGGAGCAAATTAAAGTGGTGTATTCAGAAATGGAAAGCACAGGAGGACGAGCAGCCGCAGATGGGTAGAGACTGGGAGGACTGTGGCTAATTACAGATTTAAAGGATAAGTGACTTGTCAGTGCACAAGGTTATAAACCGTCAAAAACGAGTTTTGGTGTCACATAGATAAATTTTCATCTGTGACAGGCACGTGGCCAAGAACACGTTTGCTAGATTTTTGAATAAATGCCTTTATTGAAGTCAATTGTGTGATGTTTCTTAGATTGGTTTTCCTTCCCAGCATAGAAGCTGCTGTTTGTGAATGATTCCCCAGCATCAGTAGTTTCACACCAGTACCTCAGCATGCAGACTGTTCCATACAAAGCTACATTCAACTGTATTTGGTATTGGGTGTGGAAGGTAGGCAAAGGAAAATGGGGAAAGATAAAAAAAAATTGCTTAAACCCAACCATATACACATGTGCACACATATGGAAGCCTGAAGAGTGGTCACAAGCTGGAACTTTCCCACAGACACAACCTGCTCCATTTCCCATAAATACAATTACAAGGCTGCGCAGTAACCTTGCAGAGACTGACCAACTCAGCACAGGCAGTTAATGAATGTACAGCTCAATTCCAGGTGGCATATTTGACACAAAGTAATACCATATTTTAGCTCACAGCTGATGGCAAAAGTCTGAAATACACCGGTTTGGCTCATTAAGTTTTTAAGAATGCACATTTCAAAATGGATTCGAATAGAAAAATTTGCCAGTTGCATTCAAGGGTGGGTCACCTTGAGGTCTTCTGTAATTAAGGCACTGAAAACAAGGTGCTGGAAATAACCACTCACACCAATTCTAACATTAAGCAGTGAGGCTTACGATTAAAATCTGGGAAGTGAAGAGAGGTCAAAACAGCTCACCAGTCTTTATTAATCATGCTTAAAGTCACTGCAGTTTAACCATTTAAAAGCTCAATTACAAAAATCACAGCAAATAAACTGCTTAGCCAACCGAATGTGATGACTTACTCCTTGTGATGCGTATGGTATTCTGGCAATGCTCCCAGTGAGGCTAGGCGCTGCTCCAAAGCAATTATTTTTAAGCCCATATAGAAGGACGACAGAACTAGCACAATGACTCTGTAAAATAAATGGTTCTTTAGGAGGCAGTTTCTGTTTCTTGCTACAAGGCAATTTCCACAAAAACTGTGACTGGTTACAATTTCGAACATGTAATAAATTCAGTACACTTACATAAAGAAGTTCTCAATAGTAATTAGATCCAATGTCGAATTACATTTTAATGTAACTTCTGAAATATATTTTACACTTTGCTCAATATTTTTAACAGAGCCAAAAAACTTTTGTTTAGAGACTACATTTCACCACTGTTTCAATCAAAGGTTATTTCCATTATTGAGTATTATCCTTCCTTTAGTATAAAGCAAAAATTAAAAACCCAACTGCAACACATAATTGTCATGTTATGTTCATTCTTGCAAGTGGCTCCCTCTCCAAAGTGGAAAGAAAATAACAGATATTCTTCCTCTTGAGGAAGACTAAGGAAAACAGCTACTTCCTCGGAGCTCCGATACACATAATTCTGACCGGAGATAGTAGGAACTGCAGATGCTGGAGAATCCGAGACAACAAAGTGCAGAGCTGGATGAACACAGCAGGCCAAGCAGCATCATAGGAGCAGAAAAGCTGACGTTTCGGGCCTAGACCCTTCTTCAGAAGTGGGGGAGGGGAAGGGGAAGGGGGCTCTGAAATAAATAGGGAGAGAGGGGGAGGCGGATAGAAGATGGATAGAGAAGAAGATAGGTGGAGAGGAAACAGACAGGTCAAGGAGGAGGTGGGCATGGAGCCAGTAAAGGTGAGTGTAGGTGGGGAGTTAGGGAGGGGATAGGTCAGTCCAGGAAGGACGGACAGGTCAAGGGGGCAGGATGAGGTTAGTAGGTAGGAGATGGGGGTGCGGCTTGATGTGGGAGGAGGGGATAGGTGGGAGGAAGTACAGGTTAGGGAGGCGGGGACGAGGTGGGCTGGTTTTGGGATGCGGTAGGGGGAGGGGAGATTTTGAAGCTTGTGAAATCCACATTGATACCATTGGGCTGCAGGGTTCCCAAGCGGAATAGGAGCTGCTGTTCCTGCAACCTTCGGGTGGCATCGTTGTGGCACTGCAGGAGGCCCAGGATGGACATGACCACGCTGTCAGCAATAATAGCAAACACCCTGAGACCTGACATAACACTGACTAAGAGATAGTAGGAACTGCAGATGCTGGAGAATCCGAGAC
>NC_063334.1:63772382-63825230 GCF_021869965.1 Rhincodon typus
TAGACCCTTCATCAGAAAAGGGTCTAGGCCCGAAACGTCAGCCTCTCTGCTCCTATGATGCTGCTTGGCCTGCTGTGTTCATCCAGCCCTGCACCTTGTTGTCTCATAACACTGACTAACTTCCTCCACTGAACTTTAACCCCAGTTTCAGAAATGTTACACGAGTGTGAAGTTACCACTACTCGCACTAGTCACCTTCCTGACCTTTCAGATTAGGATTTTTAGTTAATGAATAGCTTAGTATAGAGGCTCATAGCTCCTGGAGTCTAGAATAAATGACCAGATACAGCAGATCCCTTGCAGGCAGTACAAAGACAAAAACATTTAGGAGTTCAGATTGGAGTGAAATCTACGTAGTAAAGAGTCAAATAGGATATCCAGCACATCTGATTGTGAAGGAAGTCACAGGACCCAGTAATTCAGGTGTCATGTTTAAAGCACAATTAAAGGGGTGTGAGAGAACCTAAAGTTTTGCCAGGAGCAAGCTCTTCATTAGCATGCACACAATTTGGGAGATGCAAATCACCTTGTACTTGTTGGGTCGATCACTGCGCAATTCATCTTTTTGAAAAGGGATTATCATGTATCAAGAATTCTACCTTACACAACAGGCAATGAACAATAAAAAAAGTTATTTTTTAGAACTATGGCAAATTTCTTTAAGACAGAATTTGATGGCCAGTAAGGCAGCTCCGGTCATGTTTTGACTGCACACAGAGGAAGAAGACAACTCTATCTTACAGAAATATAGAGACAAAGGCACTTCCTCCTGCAGTGAAATTATACTGGACTGAGAACAAATTTTCTTTATACATTTGTTTGATTTTTTTTTGTTAATAAAAGTCTACACAATCTTCAAATCCAAGTTAGAATTGTCATGTTATAATCATCTTTGATTGACCATATACTCTAACATAGCACTCATTACATTAATACCATAGTTTCACACCTAATTCCTCAAGAAACACAGTCAATATCTTAGAATTGTTAATTTAGGATTCCAAGTTATATTGGTTAACTTAGACAAGTTGTTTCAGCTTCGTGTTTAGTTATAATTGATTAATTTAATTGTCAGAAAATTCCTAGGAGGGAGGACATTTGTTCAAGAACCCAGTCTATCACCAGTAATGCTGATTAAGATCCTTTTCTGAAATTTCTCTCAACTAAGGTCTCAGGTCAACAATAAATTTCACTAGATAGGTTTACCTTCTTGGGGATAAAGGTACTGGAATGATTAACATGACAACATGTGCAAATTATATCAAATTTGTCTGTCGATGACCAGCTCTAAAATTTTAGTCTTAAGTAATTCAATATAGTACTCACATAATCAGATATAGCACCAGTAATGTATTCACAGAAAGATATTGGATACCATTAGATTTCACGCTGTGTAATAAGCCCCAGACCAAGGAATGTCCTGCAAGTGTAAAGTATCAGAATAATACTTTCTTTCAAAAGTATAAAAAACAAACTACATGCCTATGCAGAGGCAAGTAGATCAGAGGAAAAAATTACTAATTATTTTCCTTCTGTACAAGTAGTTACAGTCAACATTTCAGTAACAAAAAAAACACCAGCTTCTTATTCCACCCACTCCCAAAATTTTGGGGCAGCGTGGTTTTTTTTTGGAATCAAAGCAAGTTATGAAGGAACAAATGGTAAAGTTCCAAATATTCTCTCAATGGGCTTTGCTCTTAGCTGCTAAAAAATGTCCAAAACATTAAAGAAAAAAAAACTTTGCAGTATTCAAGAACGTTGAATTATTGCAGTGCTTTAAAATTATTTCTGGCTAAGAATTTGTATACTGCAACCAGATACCAGTACTGTTACTTACTATGGTCATGACAGGTTCTTCTTTTTACCTCCGGTACTTCTTTTATGTGAACATCAGCAAGCACTGGAATATCATCATTCTTTGTAATTTTCAATAATGTTTGGGTCGTACTAAACTCTGTTAATGACAAAGTTAATTATTGCAACATGTTTGAAGTAGAACGTCATTAGTCTGCATGCTCAACTTAACAGCTCAGACTGACATGTTCAACAAGACCGAGTGTTGCAGTAAAGCATTAGGTTAACACCCTCAGTGTTAACTCAAAGCCTTACTAGCCAAGTTATTTAACATTTTGCACTCTCACTTTTTCGGTAGCTACTACACACTGTCTAATTCCAAGTACTTGAAGGTTTCCCAATTACAAACTGTTAATTGTAATAGACATTAAATCACAACATTCATACTTTCCAGCTCTTTGTAAGTTTTTTAAAATAATGCAAATGCTCCGAAATCAGTCTAGTGCTCAGTATATTGTTTCATGTGTTATGGACCAGACCAGACTCCCTCAGTATCTATTAAGAAGGTAGCCTAGACCCTAACTTTTCTTATTTTAAAATAAGGTAGACGTGAAGTGCTGTGTTCCAGATGCAATGCAACTGGTCAAACTGCTCAACGTTAAGCAAAATACAATTTATTAAAACACGACAGTTAAAATACAAAAAAAAAAAAGAGGAAAATGGAACAACTGCTATTGGGAATAAAACCTTGGCCAAATAACAAATACAGTACCTATTACTAATTAAATGTTCCAACACAGTAACATCCCATAAACACACCCCTTGGCAAAAAGACAAATTCAGACAGATTCTTACATGCAGTTCTCCAATCCAGGAGGAGAAAACAAACATTAAGAAAATTCAGAGGAAGTAGCAGCTAGGAGACAGACATTCACTGAAACTTCCAAATATTTTGAGACTCCAAAAGGCTTCTACTTAAAACTAAACCTAAAACTATTAAAAAAAGTAATAGAAAGCCTGGTCTGAGAGCTGGTCACACCCAAGCTGTTTCCATTGTGCCAACTTTAAAAAAACCGAGGCCTCACAAAATTTTTTTACTTTCTTAGAAACAGCTCAGTAGCTTTTTCTTACAACCTTTCTTCCAAAAATAAAAAAACAAAAACAAACAAACCCAGGACAAAATAACCTCAAAACGACAGCATCGTCACTCATGGTATTTTGATTCATCAACAAGTTTCAAAACTATTTCAGGCAATTTCAGTACAGCGGGTGGCTAACTCAAGATTCTAACAGAATTAGAATAACCAATTCGACTTTATCCTACAATGATTTTGAAAAATAAAAGACATTTTGAATTCTAGACAGCAATCTGTCACTCAAGGTCACGACTGACCTCGTTAAAATGAAATCCAGATATATCTGACAATGTGAATGGACCATTAAAATTTTCAAAATAACACTGCTTGTCTATAAATTAATAAGCCAACCAACCTTGAGAATTTTCAGACTCTGGAGTTTGAGATCCAGAGCTACTAGATTGCTCCAACTCTCGTCTTCGACACACCGCAAGATCAGACAAATCTTCCATATTGAAATCCTATTGTTTTGTTTAAAAAAGGACAAAATTTATACAGTCTGCTTGTTGATCACACACACACACATCTATATAAATCAGTCCATATATAAAAGAAAATGTAACAAGGAAAATGCTTAGAATAACTACTTTGCATTTTCAAACTAGCAACCAACTTCTCAATTTACCACCCATTTCATCACTTTGAGTACTTAGAAACCAATTGCACATTAGTGACACGACTATTCCCAACCAGAATGGGATGGTTTGGTAGATCTCCTCTCAATCATGTCTCAAGATCCCACTGTTGCAAGTGACTGGGATGGAGTATACACAATTTGGATACAACCATCCTCCATACACTAATTTGCTGGAGCAATCACCTGCTTTTACATACAAATATACCAATTAGGAACAAGAGCCATTCAGCCCTTTGATTCTGTTCCACCATTCAATATGATTACAGTTCATCGGACTCTCACTACATCCACCCCACCAGCATATCTTTCCACCCCCTTAAAGGATTCATCTACCCTGCCTTAGAAGTATTCAAGGACTCTGCTTCTACCAAAGACTCTCAACCCTCAAATAAAACATCTGTCTTCATCTCTGATAAAACGGGCAATCCCTTGTTTTTAATGAATGACTCAGAGTTCTACACTCTCCCACAATTTTAAACATCCTTTCCACATCCATCCTGTCAAGATCCTCAAGATCATCTGTCTTAATTAGGTCACCTCTTACTTTCTAAACTCCAGTGGGTATAAGCCTTGTTTGTCCAACCTTTCCATGTAAGAGTATTCACAACATTCCAGGTTTTAGTCTAATTAATCGTCACCAAAATACTTCCAATGCATTACATCTTCCTTAAATAAAAAACTCCAACACTCTGGTCAGTGCCCCTGTGAAATAGAACATTATCACTCATTGCACAGATTCTATCAGGGTTCCCAATTAATTGCTGTACCCTTCATGCTAACCTTTTGTAAATTTATGCATTAAGACTGCCAGATCCTGTTGCATCTCTCAGCTCTGCAAACTCTCACCATATAGATTTTTTTCTAAATTCTTCTTGCCAATATGGAGAATGAAAAATTTTCCAGCTTGTACCCTCTCTAGCGCAGTTGTGACCAGACTGCATGCCATATTCCAGTTGTGACCTAACCAGCATTTTATACAGTTCCAGCGTGACTTCTTTGAGTTTGTTTTCTATGCCTCAGCTAGCAGAGGCAAGTATCTCATATGTCTTCTTGAGCACATTATCTGCCTCCCCAGAAGGTAGCGGCGATGTCTGGATGTGCAAACCAAGATCCCCTCTGATCTTCAGTAGATTACAGCACCCTGTCATCCATAGTGTAATCCCTAGCCCTATAAGTGCACTCATACTTAAAAATCAGGTTGAATTTTGTTTGCCAATGCTCTGCCCACTTTGCCAGTCCAATGGTATCCTCACCATTCACTACACTCCCAATTTTTGGGTCATTTCAAAGTGTCTACTATACCACTAGTAGCCTACAAGTCAACTTAATTTTTCAGTTTACTTTAGACAGCTTTGCCTTCATAAACTTCAAAGAGGACAATTATGAAGTTAAGATCCTGGCCTTGGATCGACCCTTCTCTCCGTCAAACTGAACACAAAATCAATTATATTACAGTGTCTCCAAAAATGAGAGTACTAATTAATCCTATCTTGATTTACAATACCAGGTCTAGTATAGTCTGCCCTCTCCACTTGGCTCCAGAACCTGCTGCTCTGATCTTTCAATGGGGGAATTGCTATAGCTTAGGTCATGAGTTCTGTTGCCTCAAGCTCCTGTGGACTCTAAATAGATCATGCTTATTGCAAACTAGACTCTGCTATGGTTACAATTCAAGTCCTTCCCAACTCCAATTTACTGGCTGAAACTAGCGTCCATAGACACTTGGATAACAACGGGCTTGCAATCCAAGGAGGCTGCAGTTGGAGATTTATTGGAGGTGATGCTGTAGAGATCTATTTGTACCAATATTCAGCCCTGCATTTGCCATGGACTTTCCCAGCCCAGGAAGTGGGTCAGGAGCTTTTAAAATGCACAAACAGGACTGTCCAGTCAGACCCAGTGTTTCTGTCTGCTCTTGCCCTGCAGATCTCATCTTTTTCTACCTGGACTCAGTCTTTTCTCTCCTGGTCTAGTCCCTGGCCACTTACATCTGGGATTTCTCTGACACTTTTTATGCCAGTTTTGGTATTTCCAGTTTGCGGGCTCCAGCCGCCTCCTCTTTTCCATGAATATGGATGCCCATTCCCCACCAGGGTGGTCTCAGGGCTCTCCACTTCTTTCTGGAACAAAGGCCCGAAGCATCCTCACCCACCTCCTCTACCTAGCCAAGCTTGTCCTCGCCCTGAACAATTTTTCTTTTAACTCCTCTCATTTTCTTCAGGTCAGAGGTGGCCATGGGTACCCGCACGGACCGCAGTTATGCCTGTCTCTTTGTGGCGGATGTGGAACATTCCTTGTTCCGGTCCTGTTCTGGCCCCCACCCACAGCTCTTGCTCCGATATATTGATTGTATCATCGGTGCTGCTCTCTCTCTCATCCAGAATTGAGAAGGCTTCTTGATTTCACTTCCAATTTCCACCCAGCCCTCACTTTCACCTGGACTACCTCCGACTCCTCCCTTCCTCGACATCTGTTTCCACTCCTGGGGACAGACTGGCCACCAATATCCACCATAAACCCACCGACTCCCACGGTTACCTTGATGATGCATTCTCACACCCTACGTTGTGTAAAGACTATTCCATTCTCCCAGTTCCTCTGTTACCATCACATCTGTTCCAATGATGCCAACTTTAACAAGGGGGCCTCTGAAATGTCCACCTTCTTCCTCAATGGAGGATTCCCCAACGCTGTTATTGACAGGGTCCTCAACCAGGTCGGAGCCATCTCCTGCACGTCTGTCCTCACCCCATTTCTTCCCTCCCGCAACAGCAATATGGTTCCCCTTGTTCTTACCAACCATCCCACCAGCATCTGCTTCCAGAGGATTATTAGCCACCATTTCTGCTACCTCTAGCGAGATGCCACCACCAAACATATTACCCTCCCTGGTCAGCATTTTGCACGGACCGTTCCGTCGGAGACACCCTGGTCCACTCTTTGTGCACTCCCACCACCATCCCCCACAGCCACACGGCACCTTCCCCTGCAACCGCCAAAGGTGTAACACCTGCCCATTTATCTCCTCCCTCTCAGTATCCAAGGGCCCAAACATACCTTCCCAGGTGAAGCAGCACTTTACCTGCACTTCCCACAAACTAGTCTACTGCATTCGCTGCTCACAATGTGGTCTCCTCTACATTGGGGAAATGAAGCGTAGATTGGGTGACCACTTTGAAGAACATCTATGTTATGCCTGCAAAAATGACTGAGCTTCCAGCTGCAGGCCATTTTAACACACCACCCTGTTCCCTGACCAATATCTTGGGCCTGCTGCAGTGCTCCAATGCTCTAGTGAAGCTCAGTACAAGCTGGAAGAATAACACCTCATTTTTCGCTTGGGGACCCTGCGGCATTCTGAACTCAATACGGAGTTCAATAACTGCAGGGCTTAAACTTTCCCATGTTCTTGTCCCTACCCCAACACACCAGGCCTTATCACAGTCTGCTATTACACACAACACATTGTTAGCCACTAATAGCCATTCACCCTCCTAGCCAGGTTGTTATTTACCCCTTTGTCTGTCCAACTGTTCTTCTCCCTCTTTGGGTTTTATCCCCACCTATTGTTTACTTCTGACCACCTCCCCCTACCCTATACTCTGCACATAAACTGACATTTTCCTTGCTACCATCAGTTCGGAGGAAGGGTCACCAGATCCAAAATGCTAACTCTGATTTCTCTCCACAGATGCTGCCAGACCTGCTGAGTTTTCCCAGCCATTTCTGTTCTTAACATGGAGTTTTTATATAATTTTAAAACGTAACCCATCATCCCACTTTTGAAGTACTTCCCAGAGATTGCATAAAAGTGTGGCGAGAGAATAGAAAGCATAAAAGAAAGAATGCAGCAGAGAAGTTAACATGGGAGAAAACAAAACATTTGATCTGCCTTTTGTTGGTGCAATGTTAAATTAATCCTATGGTTATATATCAATTAGTTTCTTCTCTGCCCTTGGAATCACTACTTGTGCATAACTGAAAAGAAAAATATTTGGAAGCATTTATGCAAGGGTGGGGGGGGGGGGAGCAGGGCAGTGACAATGACATTGTACTACTTTAAAAATCAATTCACAGCAAATAGATAGGAATAGACCAGATCCATTCAATACTATTACAAATGAATACATGTCCGGTGGAAAGAGATAAGCAAAATCTAGCCAGTCTGGATTTGGAACTGCAATAGTTTATAGGCACACTGGAGGTTGCAGATTCTCATTATATAGACAAGCAAAGTAACCACATTCTTAACATTTGTTTATTAATTGAGAATTCAGCCAGGACAAAGTTTTTGACCATTTATGGATTTCAAGTAAATGTCTATATCTAAAGTTACCGGATAAGGATTTGTTGGGTCAAGTATGCATGGAGTCAGTTACAATTTGTTCCGACAGATCTGCCTCGTCAGACATTAAATCTTTCACCCATGATGTATGCCATTTATGGTAGTTTGAATAAACACTAGTCTCCAACTGAGTTGCAGTTTCAGCTTGTGCTTGTCACTCTAATATATTCTCATAGCAAAACAATTTCTATTTATCAGCACAGGGAATTTTTTCCACTGGACAGCACAATTATTTGTTTTGCATAAAGTTCAATTTTAAAAGTTTGGACAAAAGACAGACTTTTCTGGATGGTATTCATTTTTGTCAACTACTCACTGCCAATGTACGCAAATGAATAAAAATAAAAGGGGGAAAAAAAAAGCGATGAAATGGTCATTCAGTGCCTGTATTTTCTTTTGCCCCAGATCAACTTATATGTCACAATAATATTAAGTATGGATTTCTAACCTGGAATTCTATCATTGTATTTAGATCCTGAAACTTTGGCACACTATTTTTTCTTTCCTTTTTAGAAAGAAAATTCAAAGGACCAAAAACACCAACGTGAAATGATCACTTGACCCACGCAAGATGGCCAAGAGTCACAAAACTGATGTGAGTTAATAAAAAAGGCTGTATTGAAATTAACATAATCCAGAGCCACTAAAACCAGGAATCTCACCCTGGGAGGAATGAAAAAAAGCCTCGGCTTCTATCTGATTTCCACCATCTCAAGCGTCTTCACATGTTGACATTGAAGCAATGTCAAAATATACGATACAAAATAAATTGCTATTTCAAGAAGACGTTCTCTTGATGCCAGAAGCAGAGAGAATACGTTTTTCAGCTGAAATAGGCTATAGAAGACTGTCTCTTTCATGTTCTCTCTCTGCCTTTCAAGATAAAATGCCAGTGACAACACTGACTAGAATGAAACTCCAGGAAACCAAGAACTTAAAAAAGGTAACTGCAATTTTCTCTACTGCTGACAGTTCCAAACATCAAATGAACTCTTTCCACCTCAAGACCACCAAAATGACTAAACTATATATCCTTTTACACTGGACAGTGTGTGTAAACCTGCATACTTAATGCTGTGTCCTCATTATCTTTTCCTTCAGCATGAGCTCAAGCTAACCTTTAATTGACTCCTTATTGCTTACAGTTCAAACAATTCAATACCATTTTAATTGGAGAAATGTTCTTCGCACACAGCTAACCACAAGGCTTTTCTGCAAGCAACCAGGCAGGTTGAAAAAGAGGGGAACCAATTCATTGCTCACCACTTCATAACACATATTAGCTCTCAGTACAATTGGAGATTTTCTCGTGTTATTCTCAGCAGACATGATAGCCCATAAAAGTTTGTATTTGTGTAGATGTTCTGCCCACCTGTACTATCTTGACAGTGCAGATCCCACACATTTTCTAGGAAAAATGTGTATCAGTTCCCATACATCAATTCTCAGTCATTCTAAATCTCAGCTTTCAAGCCTAAAGTTAAGGGTCCTGACTAAAGCAACTTGATTTAGTGTTCGCTTCCATGTTTTCATTAATGTAACGTGCTTGGCTTTCACTTAGTCACTGCAATAATCTGAGAAAATGTTGAAAGTAAGTGTTTATGGTGCTGCACTCCCTTAATGGACAAAGGGTGCAGCTCAAAACTCAGGCTTTTAAAGAATTTATTGTAACCAGAGCAAACGACACCACCACCATCACTTCCTCTTATTTTAAATTGTCTGAATTGGCTTTTCCTTAAAAGAACACTCCCAATTCAGTTTTGCCATATTAAAAATCACTGGATGAATCCTTAAAACAAAAAAGAAATGAATCAAAAAGAAAATTTGTTAGGAGTAGACTGCACCACACTAAAAAGAAGTTTAAGCTGGGATTTTCCTTATCCAAGTTATTCCAATGATATTAAAAACTTATTTCTATGCTGATTATATTTTCCATAGCAACAGCTGCCATATCTGCCAAAGATGTCTCACATTAACAAATGTCACTTCATTTGACTTTTGAAAAAATAATAGAGTTGGTTAGCTCTCATCCACTTTCAAAATTTCCAGTACCTGCAATGTTTTTGCTTTAATATTTTTCACTTTAAATTCATTCACATGTGGGCGTCACTGCCTAGGCCAGCATTTATTGCCCAGAGGGCAGTTAACAGTCAACTACATTGCTGGGGATCTGGAGTCACACGTAGACCAGACCAGATAAGGACAGCAGTTTCCTTCCTTAAAAAGGACATTATTAAAATAGATGGATTTTTCTGACAATCAACAGTGGATTCATGGTCATCATTAGACCCAAACTTTTAGAAAAACTGAATTTCAATTCCACCATCGGACATGTGGCATTTGAATCCACGTCCCCAGAACATTACCTGGGTCTCTAGATTAACTGTCCAGCAATAATGCCACTAGGCGGTCACCCCATCTCTTGCTCAAAAGGACTTTCACAACCATTAGCATTACCATAAAGGAACAAAAAGCTCATTTCAAATCTGTATAGATTAACTTGAATGCACCTGAAAGTTGTATTATATAAACAAACAAAGTCTTTTTTGTCAGCGTCAGCCTATGTTTGAAAAAAAAACTCTTCTGATCCTGCTGCACAATAGAGTGGAACTAGAGACTTGTGTCATTAGTGCCCTTGGGTTTCTGTTCAAAGGGTGGTCTTTAGAAGGGAGTGCACTGGGAAAAAAAATAAAATGCATACCTTGATGTGCATTGAACGACTCTACTTCTTACAGGAATGTTAACTTACTATTAATGGTTTTAGATGTCTTTCTCACCCCCCCCCCCCCCCAACCCCTTGGTGAAATTAACTATGAAGATATATAGCTACTGCCCAGCAAAACAAGGAATTCAGTGACATAATAAAGGCACCACAAGTGTGTACTTCTTTCT
Organism: Rhincodon typus; assembly: GCF_021869965.1. Lineage (NCBI taxonomy): Eukaryota > Metazoa > Chordata > Chondrichthyes > Orectolobiformes > Rhincodontidae > Rhincodon > Rhincodon typus. The sequence continues at coordinate 63,783,187 of NC_063334.1, forward strand.
AGCTATAGACATTCCTGCAATCATTTTGCTCAGGTGTGGTACAGGACTGTAAACATTGTAACTCATGCCGTTACTCCTGAGCTTGGTGCAAAGTTATAACACGATTGTGAATTTTTCTCCTGATAGCAAATGCAGCCAAACATTTTGTTTGGAATGCAGTTTGTCAGGGATAGCTATAAAGCCACAGGAAGTGACAAATCCAATGCTCCTGGCATTATCTGTCCATGCCGCAACACTTTGAGAACTTACCATAGGAAGTCAAATGGAAATAGTTTTAAACAACTACCATACATAACAACGGATTGCAGGCAAGTTTGATATTCACATTTTACTGGAGTTGGGAGGTCATGTTACAGCTGTACAGGACATTGGTTAGGCCACTTTTGGAATATTGTGTTCAATTCAGGTCTCCCTGCTGTGGGAATGATGCTATTAAACTTGAAAGGGTGCAGAAAGGATCTACAAGGATGCTGCCCACGTTGAAGTGTTGAACTACAGGGACAGGCTGATTAGGCTGGGGCTATTTTCCCTGCAGCATTGAAGGCTGAGGGGTGACCTTAGAGGTTTATAAAATCATGAGGAGCATGGATAGGGTGAATAGCTAAGGTCTTTGCCCCAGGGTAGGGGAGTCCAAAGCCAGACGACATAGGTTTAAGGTCACAGGGGAAGATATACGGGACCTAAAAAGGGGCAACATTTTCCACAGAGGTTAGTGAATGTATGGAATGAGCTGCCCGAGGAAGTGGGAGAAGCTGGTACAATCACAACATTTAAAAAGGTATCTGGGCAGGTCCATGAACAGGAAGGAATTAGAGGAGTTTGGGCTCAAATACTGGCAAGTGGGAGTAGACTAACTTAGAATACGTGGTCGGCATTGATGAGTTGGACTGAAGGTCTGTTTCTGTGCTGTTCAACTCTATGGAGTAATGTTTGAAGTGTTTTAAGAAAGTGAATCTTCCCTGGTCATCGGCCATTGCTAACTTACAGCTCACGACCCCAAAATTTCAGTTTGTGGCCTCATGTGGAATTCTGACCCCTCTTTGGGAATCCCTGCCTCAACTGGTAGCTACCCTACTGAAAATGAATTAACACTTTAAAAAGGATACACAGAGAATTAAACATGTATCTCAATGAGAAGAGAGATATTTTTCAATATAACTAGGTGACCAGACCCTTATGAGCACTGTTAAACTTCAAAATTTATTTTATGATGTTACTAAAGGATTGAAAAAGGTCTTTAAAAGAGAAAAAAAGTGACAGTCTCTACTTACCAGAGGCAAAGATGTTGGACGTTCAGCTCTGAAACTATTTTCGAGAGAGGATGGATTTGGACTGATATCATCAGTTCTGTCCTATTAAAACAGTTAAACAAATGTTACACTGAAGGTCAGAATTTGGGATTCACTGTAGAACTTTTTCAACACTATTCCAAGACTAGCTATTTATAGATGAAACTGGTCTCCTCAAGCTAGATAGAAGAATGCATTGCTGAAAGTTTGTTTATTCCAGGGTACCAAAGTAGTGAAAGTACCCATAACCTTTCCCTTCCTGGTGCAAGTCTAATGCAACTGCAATGAGGAAAATGCTATTTATTGAAATATGTAACATATTGTTAGAAACATTGATAACAAAAGAGGTCATCAGTGCCCACAATTTATAAAGTTAGTTGGACTTCAACTTCCCATACCCACTGCTCCTACGTTAACTATTGTTTTGCCAGAGTGTAGCAAAGAGACTTGGCATTCTAGAGGGTGTGATAATGCACTTACCCATTGAGCACACCAAAGAAAGTTAGGGCTTGTGCATTTATGAGCAAGTTTTCAATTACTTGATAAGCCAAAATTCCCAAACCATACCACTGGCTCTGAAAATTTAAATTTCACTAGAGTCTAACTGCTTTAGAATTTAGTTTTGATAGAGATCAAATAGAATCAAATGTAAAGAATATTCACACTTGTCTTTCTCAACTCCCATGTTTTCTTCACACAATATTTTGCTTTCTTTTCTTAAGAAATACTAAGATTAAAAGATTATGTTTTGGGACTCTCTCTCACTCGAAATAAATTGGAAAACTGACGAAGTCAAGTGATTCACTCTGAATTCTGCCAACAAGCTTGGGTGGAGTTGTTGTCAAACCTTAAATGGGGTGAAGGGATACAGGTTGCTTTACTAGGAGGAAGCTGCAGGATATCAACAATATCATCTGTGAAATCCGAGTATACTGTTAGTACAGGGCTTGTAGAAATGTCAGCAATGTCGGGTTTCATAAACAGCTTTACTTTAAATAGTCTAATTGCAGGATAGCAAATCAGCATTTCTACTTTGACACAGGGCTCATGTAATTCACATTATCATTGGGAAGGGCTTAACAAAAAAGGATAAACCTAGAGAAAACCATTGTGATAAAGTTGCATTTAAGATTTCCTGAACCTTTAAGTAGATAAGTCTGCAACAATTTGTGAGCATCAGGGTGATTGAGGCAGCAAACCCTCAGGTATTGCGCTGAATGTGGCTGGGAGCTCTTGTGCATATTGAGGAAACCATGTTTGTGAGGATGTAAATGAAGCTGAAAGATTTGCTGAGCTTGAGCCACATGTTGGAAACTCCTGGGTGTCTCTCACCATGGCGGGCAGTTAGGGGCTTCTGTTATGCAACTGGAAAAGATGACGGAAGCAAGCCATTGGAAGTCGGTAATAGTTTTGGATTGGTTCCCGAGAACGTGCTGTCCACTTAAAAGTGGAGGAGGAAAAAGAGAGTAAAGTACAACCTTGAAACAGGACTTTTGGTCACTTTGAAAAAGTTAAATGGAGGGTTGTTTTTTTTTGCTTTAGCGTGTAAGATAGTCACTGATATAGTGTTTAAATCAAATGTTTGCTACCATAATGGTCTTGACTTGAAATCTTGCAAGTTTCTTCTGGTAAATTTCAATCTTTTAAAAAAGTTATGAGCCTTTATGTTGAACAACATATTCCAATTATGTTCCAACATACAATAAATAGTTCCTGGTTTAGACTGCCAGTGTAAAGGTTGGTCGAACAGGAGCCAGTGCTGTGTTGGTATGAATGATGTCAGAGGATCAAAATAGCATCCAAAGCCCATGGACACTTTTGGGGTGGGGCAGGCTGGATGTCATTTTGGTGACATTGGTGTGCAGTGTCAACGACTGCTTGAAGTATGCAAAACAAGCAAATGATTACATCAGCACACAAAGATTGGCTATTAGACAAGTTATTCACTGACTGCGTGGTTGAAACTGTTGGAAAGCCCCAAATAAATGAAGGCTGTGCCACCATACTAAAGTGTGCTAAGTCAGGTCATTATTAGGTCTTGTTTCAGCGTGAAAAAGTGCTTCCAACATGTACAGTGCATTACAGGAGCCCTGCAGTTTGCAGGGTATCGAGCTTTGGTGTGATCTGCTGCCTGCTGTATAGCTTTAGCATCATGCAGGACCAACCGATCCTTCTGATATTTGAAGAGCCACTTGGAAAACAGAACGAGGAGGAGCAAGAGACTAGGCAACCCGTATAACCCCTGTCTAGCCAAGCTGTTTGAATGAGTTCTTCATACAGATATGATATAAATAATTGCCTCCATTCAGCAGACATAATACATTAAAGAGAAGGAGAGGAAGCTATTAACAAGGCATCTGTTGGTCTCAATTTGGAAATAAAAAACCAAAACAAAAATATTTCAAATCCAACGTATAAATGAAATTAATCCACATTGCATACAAAAAAGTGTGTACTCAACCTGTGTACCCTCTTACCCTGATCTTTTATGTGCCTTCTTCAACTGCCCTAACATTCCTACACACTCCACTAACTTATAGTATAGCTGCTGACTGAGTGGAAGAAAGTGCAGATGACTTTAAAAGGATGGTCTCAAGCAGCCATGGACCTAAAATAGCCATGGGTGGAGTGCATCTTAGTGCAGGTGGAAACACCCTCTGAGTTGGCCAAGAAACACTGGCAAACATGGCAGAACTGAATGCCATCACCCCAAGACAGGACAACAAATTCACGCTCCATGGAGACACTGCCACACTCCTACACCAGTGCCTCAGAAGAACCCAATAAACTGTTAAAGGCCAAGTTGCTAGACTATTATGACAGTCCGCAATGCCCTTTGAACACTGGAATCCATAGCCATGATGACAGCAGTCGAAGATTGCAGGGCACCAAAGTGGTCTTTATGATATCATTTTGATGACATTAGCTTCTACAGCAGTGCTCAGACTTCTGGTGGAACATGCTTCTGGTCACGGATGGATCCACAGAATTGGCCAACACTTCCATTTTTGGAAAGGAGGGTTTTGAGCTTAATGTAAAGCATAGTCCAAATTGGTGCTGACTGCTTCAGGCTCTTTGAATTGAATACTTTCTAGTAGGCTTCCCAGTGCGCCAGCATTTCATGCTGCAGACCCCCATCAGCATTCCTTGGTTGGTTGCCACAGAGTCCTTTGCTTCCAAATTGGAGCACAGATTCTTGCAATGCTATTGCCATGCTCTGACCAAAGTACAATTGAGCACAATGTCTCATGACCTATGGGGACTGCCCCTATCCTTCGCACCTACTCATGCTCTTTGTCCTTCTCCCCCAAATCACTCCTGCCTCATTCCACATTTCTTTGATTTATGAGCATGCAGGTGGTTTAAGCACGCACCTTTTTTCTTCCCCTTCCCTCAAGACAGCACAACCCTTAAACTGCACATAGTACCGGTACCTGAGCTGGTGGCCAAGTGTGTCAAAGTGAGTGACTGAAATTGCTGGCGTGAGTTTTATCACTGTCTTCTTATTGTCTGTCCACTACTAGACTAAATTGTGCTCCTTAGGGATCTTACAAGGAGGGCACAGATGGAAGGCTGTGCTGTCTTGAGGGAAGGGGAAGAAAAAAGGTGCGTGCTTAAACCACCTGCATGCTCATAAATCAGAAAGAAATGTGGAATGAGGCGGGAGTGATTTGGGGGAGAAGGACAAAGAGCAAGAGTAGGTGCGAAGATGCTGTCATCTTGCTCATTTCACCCTCTCAATCAGCTACAATCTCAGCAACCAATCATCCCAATAATGGCTAGCACTGTCTCTTCCAAGGAGGTCAAGCCTAGCACGCAGTCTACCACCCCAAATAACTTTTGTAGATATGCACACACATGACCTGCAAGTAGGAAGTGTGGAGCAAGAAGACTACCATCTGTTTAACTGATGTGTCCATGGGGAGCGGGGGAACTTGGTGAGCAGAACTCGAGTCAGACATTGACTTCAGCAGGGTTGCAATCCTTTCTATCCTTCTTAGAAATTCTAAAATGTTGTCAGGGGTAGTCTATTATGTGCCAGTCGCCCAGTTGGCAAGTGTACTATAATTCATAAAGCTCATGGAGCTAAAAGTCTCAAACTATTTCATAACCAAAACCAATCAATCATTCAAAACAAAACCAGCAGGAAAAAAGAAAGTTGAAGTTTTTTTTTTAAAAAACACATTTCAAACAATTATCTAAGCCTGTAGGTTTACAGATTCTGTAGTAAAATTATTTTACTCCACTCCTGCCTGTCAGGGCCTTCGGACTGGCTAAATACTAGGATTCCTGGGCACAAAAGGCAGTCTTCTCCTTTACTTACCACAAGAATGGCTGAATCAAAAAAGTTAAATAATACAAATGCAATAGAGGCTGATTGTCATTCTTAAAACACTTGTGATCCAAAAGTCATTTGGCCACTAATCTTCATTTTAATTACTAAGACTCACCTCCAGATGTACGCAAACAGATTTCAGAAGCTTATAGGTTGCGTCCCTGGAGAGCAATGAAACAAACATAAACTGCAACAAAACAAAGTTTACAATAGTATTAGCAAACTTCAGCTACAATGGATGGTGAATTATGCTTGCTCTGAACTACAGATGTTCAACATTGTACATCCAAATCTCCAGAGTAATTGGATTCATGGCATAACTGGATACTCACCTTCTCAAGTTCTGTTGATATACACAGAGCATTTGGTACGAGCAAAGCAGTTTTATGTTTCTTAATTTGAGTCACGGAAAAGACAGGTATTGCAATCTAAAATTGTAAAAAAAGTTTAACTTGAAAACAAATTTTCAAAAGAGAATTTAAGTACTTAGTAAAATTTCAGTACTATAAAACACAAAGGATAAGTTTACAAAGTTCCATCTTCGATCTGTCTACCCAGCTCACTAAGACTCCAGACTAGGAACAGATCAAAATTATTCCTTTTGTCATTTGGGGTAAAGTCATTATTATTGTCAAGACAGATAGCTATGGTAATACCAAAGGTTAAGGAGCAAATGTATTGCTGTAAACAGGTTTTAATGGACAGTTTATAACTTAACAGGTTAAAATGGGAGATAATGCAACAGTTTCAGCAATTTTATAAACCCGAGACTAAACCATCTTTAAATAATCTTCACTCACCTTTAAAAGATACAAAAAAAAACCCACAATATTCCCTACTCAAGACAAAGATTTACATTTCCAATCAAAAATATCAATGGTCCACTTCACAACACCATCCCTTCACCAAAGTAACTAGTGAAATGTACAAACCTTAATATCTCTTCCAAACACTTTGGAATTAAAGCAAATCCAGTTTTCGGACACAAAGAGTTTCCCTTGGTATAATATGTCCTTTTGTAGAGCACATGTAAAACCTAAAAGTAGAAACATTAGTGCTAGTATTTTAGCTGTTTAATGTCAAAGAAAGATACTTTTCAGGCCTTCATTCTTAAGTCAAAGATGTTTTAATTTGATACAGTTAGTGAAGTCTTTCCTTTTGTTAAAGCCTGCAGCTACGTCCAAAGCACTGACACCCAAATGATGAAGCTTTGCATTGATTGGTTGAGGCAATCAACTGGAGTATTCCCCTATTCAGTTTCTAATTTTACTGAAATAGCTTCAAGTCACAGCAAAAACAGAGAACCAAAATTGGTCTGTGCCACTGAATTTGAAGAGAGAGGTGGAAAGAAACAAGCCTTGACATTCTTGACTTATCCAATGACTTCAGCTGAGCGAATGCAGCTCTGCAGGATTACATTTATATGTGATCCCATAGTATTTGAATAGATTATTAAAGAGCATTAACTCAGTTTAGGCTCACAATGGGCAGTTAAGAAAAGATACCAGAAAACATCCAGCACCTGCATAACAAGACAGTATAACCAAAACACAAGACAGAAACATGAAAATTGTCAACTTGGGAATCTTGCTAGCATGAAGGGAGGGATTTATCTCACCCTCCAACAAGTGCATGTGTACATGCACTGAACAGCGACTCCATCAGACAGCATTTAGGGATTTATGATCAATAAGACACAAGCGAGTTGTTCACTTACTTTGTTTTAAAATTTCGTCCTTTTCAACATGTTTAAAGAGCTTGTGGTAGGTTGCATTAGTCTTGGAAGGCTAAGGAAAAAAATATAGTAAATAATCACTTATTCATCATCTCTCTCTGCCCCTCCACATTAAACAGAAATGTTTGATAGTGAAAAAGAAAAATCGGTTATAATAATTTCCAACTGGTTTACTGGTTCTCATTACTTCCTGTAGTGAAGTAGTTACCACTGCCACTTCCTTGACTCTTTCATCGTTTTGGTATTTAACCTCTGCCAACCTTGGTATCATACTGCAGACACCTTTGTGCATTTGCTCCTCTTTCACATCTCTAAAAATTGTCCCAATTCTCATGAAAGGCTATTGACTCAAAATATCAACTGTTCCTCTCTCCATAGATGTCACGTGACCTTTCAGCTTGTCCAACATTTTCTGTTCTAATTTCAATTCTCCAGCACCCATGATATTTTGGGGTCATATGATTTTAGTGAATGCATGCAGCTTAGTAAAACTTCCACTCTGCTTTCAGTTACCAGATCTTGAGCAGGGATGCTATAATTGGCAATAGTTGGCATTCTGTGTCAGTTTTCAATAGTTCAGATCCTGAGGGGCTGTACACAATTGTAGTTTATGATTCAAGTGCTTTAGAAGTGAACGTCTAGCTTTTGGAATTGAAGGTAAAGCTAAATGGAAATGAGTTGGCAATCATCTTCATGTGAACGCAATGCAAACAATTCTACAGTTAATTACAATTAAAATAAACCTAAATTTATCTTATAAACTCACAAGTAAGAGTGCAAAGATCAGGTGACTGAGCTTAATAGAGTCTTAATTTCAGTAAAATATTTAAATTGCATACGTATTTCCCATATAAAAGGAAAGTGAAAGCAGCTTGTAAAAAACATAAAGGGAGTTCCTTGATTGAAATAATGCAATTATGAAAGAGGGCAAATACGTCTATTAACAATATAAATTGTTCGTGTCAGGTATGAAATCAAACAATTGCAATGAAGATAAAAGAATTAGTTTCAATTTCTGTTTCAGAATATCCCAAAGCCTGCCACGTGTGAAGGACAGAGATCATGGTCTGAAGTTGCAAAATCAAATGCTGAGTACAGAAGTCTACAAAAGTACCTTAATCAAAACGAGCTGCTGTTTGTTCACCTTGTGTTGGATTTTACTGCAATTTGCTGCAGACATGGAATGGAATGGTGAAATGAAGAGCAAGACAGTGCAACTGAAAATAGAACCAAAAACCCACAAACATGTCTGTGGGCTGAACAGAGATGTTCTGCAAAGTGGTCACCCAATTTGCATTTCATCTCCACAACTTACAGGAAAATAGTTGTGAGCACAGAATAAAAGGTAGAGTAGATAGCAGGAGGTATAAGTTGCTTCACCGGGAAGAAGCGTTTGGGGCACTGGAGCAAAAAGGAAGCAGGCAAAACAGCAATTGCTTGGCAAGGTGCCTCCTCCATCACCCTTCTTCCATGGTCCCTCTCATGCTCTTCCCCAGCTTTTACAACAGCAAAAAAAAACCACGCTTTTCCATTTATTCAGTTCTGAAGAAGTTACATTGGATTCAAATCGTTAACTGTTTTTCTCTCCACAGAAGCTTTCAGGCATGCTGAATTTCTTCAGCACAGTTTTTATACCTGAAATTAGGCTGTTGACTCTCTGTCAACTTTCAGAGGCAGAGCAGTGGGCGTGATCTATATGCCTTGAAGTCCATTCAACAAGGCCCCACATAGTGGATTGGTCAGCAAGGTTAGATCACATGGAATACAGAGAGCTATCCATTTGGATAGCGAACTGGCTTGAAGGTAGAAGTCGGAGGGTAGTGGTGGAGGGTTGCTTTTCAGACTGGAGGTCAGTGACCAGGAGTGTGCCACAAGGATTGGTGCTGGAACCACTGCTTATTGTCATTTATGGAAATGATTTGGATGTGAACAGGAGAGGTATGGTTAGTAAGTTTGCAGATGGCACCAAAATCGGTGGTGTAGTGGACAGCAAAGAAGGTTACCTCAGAATTGCTGGAAAATCTCAGCAGGTCTGGCAGCATCTGTGAAGAAAAAAAAAAAATCAGAGTTAACGCTTCAGTTCTGAGGAGGGGTCACCGAAACGTTAACTCGGATTTTTTCTTTTCTTCACAGATGCTGCCAGACCTACTGAGCTTTTCCAGCAACTTTTTGTTGCTGGAAAGAACAATGAGACCTCAGAGTGCAGATTCATAGTTCCTTGAAAGTGGAGTTGCAGGTAGACAGGATAGTGAAGCTGTTTGGTATGCTTGCCTTTATTGGTCAGTGCATTGAGTGTAGGAGTTGGGAAGGTGTGGGCGCTGTAAAGGACAAAGGACAATGGTTAGGCCGCTTTTGGAATACCGAGTGCAAATCTGGTCTCCCTGCTACAGGAGGTTGTGAAACTTGAAAAGGTTCTGAAAAGATTTACAAAGGATGTTGCCAGGATTGGAGGTTTGAGCTATAGGGAGAGGTTGAATAAGCTGGGGCTGAGGGGTGACCTTACTGAGGTTTACAAAATCATGAGGGGCATGGATAGGATGAATAGTCAAGGTCTTTTCTCTAGGGTCAGGGGAGTCCAGAACTAGAGGGCATAGGTTTAAAGCAAGAGGAGAAAGATTTGAAAGGGACCTAAGGAGCAACTTTTTCACACAGTCAGCAGTAGGTGTATCGAATAAGCTGCCAGAGAAAATGTTGGAGGCTGGGACAATTACAACATTTAAAAAGGCATTTGGTTGGGTATATGAATAGGAAGGGTTTAAAGGGATATGGGCCAAATGCTAGCAAATGGGGCTAGATTAATTTAGGATATCTGGTCAGCATGGATGAGTTGGACCGAAGGGTCTGTTTCCACGCTGTACTGCTCCATGATTGTAAACTCCTCAGCACCTAGTTACAATCATGAGTTTTTATAGAAAGGAAAAAAGAAAATGAAGGATCACTTAGCCAAAACCCAGTGGAAGAGTACAAATACATCTTGTATCTTGGAGAAAGCTGGAATAGAGGAGAATTACAGCAAATTCCAGAGTGATATGGCATAATTTTGGATTAGTCCCAGGAACGGTAAAGCAAATTTAACCTCCGAGATTCCATAATACCTGAAAAGGGAAACTCTTGGGCAGAAAGGCTAGTAAAAAGTACAACTGAGCTTACAGTATAAATCTTTATCAGCTATATTAAGTTTATGATTCTTGTTTTGTATAATTTCTGTTCATGTATAAACTTTGGATGTTTGAATTTATATTGATCTCTAACAGGATCGTAACATCATACACACAAGTCAGATTATTTCTATTTTTTACAGCCCATCATCAGAAAGCAAGGGTCATGGAATTACTTGAAAACTTGATCCAAGAGGGCAATTATTTACAAAACTAATTAAGATGCAAACCATTAAGGTGTTTAGATATGGCCAAGCCAATCTGACACAGTTTCCGAGCAGAAAGGCTATCATGTAGAATTATCCACATATTTCTGAAGTCTTGAAAACAAAGTGTTTACTTCAATGCATAAACTTAAAAATAAATCATACAAGAACATAATTTAATCCAGGTTTGAACATAGCCATTTATGACGTGTGCAAGTGTATTTCTACTATTAATGACTCAAGTCAGTTAATTAGTTTATTGTTGTTGTTTACTGTAGTTATTAAGTGATGGACATATTGGAAGGTAGAGTTGAAAACAAAATGTGGTGGAAATATCAAATACTTTGGTACCCATTTCAGACGTGCAACAGAAAAGCAGGGAAAAGTTGTTTTAGTTTTACATGTCATTGGCAACCAAAGACAAAATTAAGTTGATCCTGAGGAGGAAAGATATCAAATGAACTAATTGGAATTATTTCCTTATCTCGACATCTGTTCAAAGTCAAAAAAATGCGTGTTGTAGGCTACCCAAGGACATGCCCCACAAAGACATAAAACTTCAGGGTGACTTTGATTGGTAGATGTAATGTGATGTAATGTAATGTTTACACCTCAGTCTATTCAGTACTTAACTGCAGCTATTTTAATATGCACAGTATTACCTGATCATCTGTACAAAGACCTCTTGGCACTCAAGCTCAGATGATGTGGCAGAGGCTCAGAAATAAGTTAGCTATGTTGTTACTCGCACAATTGCATAATCTGGAATGACCAAAAAAGGAAAGGAATGATAGAAAGAAACAAAGCACAGTAAAATACTCACATTGGAGGTGGACTTTTTGCGTTCAGGTTTTGTTTCATATTCTGTAGGACTGGGTGAAAACACTGTATCGTAAGTCTTTGATCTGGAAGACAAAAAAGTATATCCAAATGAATTAACAAATTACAATGATTTTTGATTAGATTAAAAATATACAGTTAGCTGCATTCCAATTTTGTAGTACTGCATAAACATTAATTTAGTCATTACAGCAAACAATGATACAACAGGATCTAATTACTGGAGAGCATGCAGCTCTTCCAGCTCATGTCTTAACAACAAAAAGACAAGTGTAGCTTTAGAATAAGGACATATTTTTCCATTATCCAAATTTCATAAAACAGAACTAAAGCTGTGCACAGCAACGAAGAGCAAAAGGGAACAGTGCTGGGATAAATGACAGGGAGAAATAACAAATTTGTCTGCCTTAAAGATAGATCTGAAATGAAGATAATCTTCAAAATTTTAAAAAGATACAAAATGGCTTAAAAGAACCTACTGGTATATTTCACATGCTTGGGAACTTAGGTGAATTCACATAAAACTAAGTATACAAATGAATAACTAATCACCTGTCAAAACAATATCTATCTTGATAAATCATTGGAAGCATTATTAAAACTGTGCATGCTGGAAATCTGAAATTTTAAAAATTCAGAAATTGAGGGAAATATTCAGGTCAGGAAGTTGAGTAGAGTTAACCTTTCAAGTCAGAAATGTTACATCAGAATTAACATCTCTGAACTGGAGTCTCCTGTGGCAGTACAGAACGACCACACAGTGGAAATATCAAATAATACTTCAGTATACGTTTCAGGCGAGTAACAGAAAAGCAGAGGGAAAAAAGAAAGTTCCTTTAGTTTCACATGTTATTAGCAACCAGAGACAAAATTAAGTTGATCCTGAGGGGAAGTACCAAATGAACTACTTGGGAATATTTCTTTAACTTGAGATCTGTTCAAAGTCAAAGATGTGTACTATAAACTACCCAAGGACAGGCTCCACAAAGACGTAAAACTTCAAGGTGACTTCAATCAATCTAATAGGAAGCAGGAAACCAACCTACAAGTGACCTGGAGTCAGAGTTGTGAAATGTAATGCATGAGTGTCGCAAGAGGCAGTACACTTGTTGGCAACATATTTGTAAATATTCCAACAATATACAGGAAATAGAAATTGCAGTACCTCTGGGAACACTCAATTTTAATGTTAACATGGACAACACTTTCAACAGCCAAGATCAAAGAGAAAAAGAACAGATGAATCTTAGAAGAAATTTTATCAGCATTTCAGTAGAACACATGAAAAGGAATAATGATGGATATGCAAGACTAGTACTGAACTGAAACAGAGTAAAGAGCATGATCTGAATTTGATGAAACAAATGAAAGAGAAAAAAAGATTGCTTCAATAAATCCCATGAAGAGAAAGGATGAAGGTCTTCATGAAGATGAGCAGAGCAGCAGCATAAAAAAAATTAGCAAGGACAAGAGGAAACATCTAAATTTCACTTCTTTTTAAAACAAAAACAACACTGCATCACAAACATACAGTAAAACGTTTGCCCAATACTACAATAGAAGGGCACAGAGGATATTAACATAATTAGTCAGTGATGACTGGCAATGGAGTTAATGGACACTGGGGAGGTAGCACTACTGGAGATCAACACAAAGGTTGGTTTAAGGGCGACATGTTTGAGGAGCTTTGAGCATTTTTTGAAGGTGTGCATTGATGGGATCGGAACACTGCTGGCAAGGTCAATGCTTATCACTCACTCCTAAATATGCTCAACAAGGTGACCATGAGCTGCTGTGATCCTTATGAAGGTATTCCCACATTGTTGTTAGGTAGCAGTGTTCCAGGATTGGCAGAGGCAGAGAGGGGACAGCAGCATGAACTAGTCCTTGTGACCATTATGTGAACTGACCTTTTAAAAAGAAGGTGCAGCCATGCTATAAACCTAAACTCCAAGTTCCCCAAAATATGAACCCTGGCAGCCCACATCCAGGCCTGTTCAATATCTTATCTATATCTTGTATCTTAGTTGTGGATTCCAAGTAAAAATTTGTTTGCTTAGTATCTTCTTTCCCTGTCTTGAGGAGGAAACCCTAGTGACAATTTTACACAAATACAGAAAGTAATGTTACTATGAGATTGCACAGCCTAAATAAATTAGAGCGAATGAAAAAGGAGGCCCTGAAAACCAAAAACAAAAACCCAAGTAAAACAAAGCCAAATCGAGGGCTAAATGTTAGTTTGTATTTTGAGAGAGAAGAGGGACTGATTAGTCAAGAAGGATATTTGATCTCTTTGGGTATGCTTCAGTGGATCCTTATAGTGTATCTGCAGTCTTTTTGGGAGTTTTCTGCATAGCTCCAAGCAGAATAACTTTTTCAAGTCAAGTGTTCGGTAGACAAATCACATGTCTGATTTGAGTTATTAACATTTGATACGGAGATGCTTGTGTGGGAGAGGCTTGCTTCCCACTGGATTTGGAGAACTTAAAAAGGCACAGTTGGTGGGTACCTCCAGTGTTATTAGGTGCCTGCTGCAGCCTGTCCACATCCCTGAAGCATTTACCAGCTCAGGAATCAGTGATGCCTGATAAGCCTTAACCTTAGTCTTGGGTTTCTGATCCTGGCACTCAAATATTCTTTTCCTCAGTCAGCCAAACTGGCCTGGAACACAGAAGATGTGATGGATTTTGTTGTCTGCCTTTTCTATGCAAAGGCTCTCAAGTTACAGAAAATGGTCTACATTCTGCACATTCTTGCCATGGCTCTTGACAGATGTAACTGCTGTGCTGAACGAGCCATTTGGAACAGAGCCTTAGTTTCCCAGAAGGTTGGTGAAGGCCCACTTTCTCACGTGTTTAGGAGTTGAAAATGACCTTGGTGCTCAAATTTCAAAGCAAGTGTGCACAGAACTAATTCCATCACTTTCACATTTCAAAATTAAAAAGACATATTTGTTACTGAGTCAATGACTGCATAGTCAACAATAGTCAGAAAATCCAGAATTGACCCAGAAAAATTACACTTAAAAAGGAGAGAAAAAGGTATTTATAGAGGGTACACAGATCTTGATTTTATATTAAAGTGTCAATGCAAAATATTTAAACTTCAACTCAAACAGAATAAAATGCAATGTGCATATTACAGAATACGACAACCCCATTTAATTACACATTTATTTCAACACAGTATGGTTCGCTCTCTCGAAAAAAAGTACAAAAAATTTTAATTGAAATAGAAAATAATACATTGCTACACTTTAGTTCAAATGATATTATGCTGGTGAAGCTTTGGATTGAGCAACTTATTTCTCAGTTGGCTGGCAGCCCTTAAAAGGGTTTTAAGACTATAATCATACATAAATATTCTGGATTGTTGAGTCAAATAATCAAAACCAGTTCTGTGCTGAGAGTCAAAAAGGCCAGCATACCAATTCAGAATTTTTCTGAAAAAAAGTTAAGCCAATTAGAAGAATTTGCAAGAGTAGATATTACTGCAGCCGACTTCACTACATTGGCTATTTTATGCATTTCAGTTGCATAATCTGTAACATAAGAAAGCCTCCACCATTTTGTAATATCATGGCTGATCTGCCCAAGGCCTCAATTCTTCTTTCTTGCTAGATCATAACCCTCAACTCCTCAATATTTCAAAAACGTAATCTACCTCTTCTTTACAACTCCCTGCAGTAGAAAATTCCAGATATTCACTACCCTCCAAGATAAAGGCCAAAACTCTAGGTGCCTTCCTAATTACTTACTGCACCCGCATGTTAACATTATGTTTCATGCATAACACCCAAATCCCTTTGGTGTTGCAGATTTTTGTTCCAGGAGTCTCTTTCCCCATTTAAGCAATAGACTGCCTTTTGATGTCGAGCAAGCCATAGGTACCAAGATGTACTGAATAAGAAAAGGAATTAAAACTAACACCAGTCCTATAATTTGGGGTGGAAAAATGTGGATTATCTTCTAGTCAGACTTTATACTGCAAAGTGCACTGCATGACTCAGTTATATTTCTGCTTATCTAACAAATACAATGAAATGTTAAAATAAAGAAGTATGAAAATTTACATTTAAAAATTTCCAAATTAAAATCTTCATAAAATCAAAAAAAATGCTACCATCTTCAACGTATTTAAAATAAGGCCCACAATTTGCTTATTTCAAACTTACATTAGAAAAAAAATCACTTAAACTAACACCATGTGGTCTGGTGGTTGGCTCTTTCTTCAAATATTAGCACTTGCATTCATGAATAGCCAAATTACTTTGAAGCAGAGGAAAATCTAGATGTTATTTACATTTGTAAATCCGCAAAACTGACTGTGCTCAGATTTCTGTGCATCATATGTAGAAATCAAATGTTTCAACCAGCATTCAAGATTTGCACTGGCAACTGAATAAATCTTAAAGCAGATACATATTCAGTTCCGATTTTAAATTGGTAGTATTATAGCATAAAAGCCTCGCCCATTAAAATTAAAGCACTCGGCTGAAGGAAACAGGGTTTATTAGGATACAAGAGTACTGTCGTTCCATGAGTTTAACATTCCCTAAGATGGGCTTCACTACAGAAAATTAACATACAGAATTAGTGCAATGTATCAATTCTACACATTTGGTGGTTTTCAGTCAGCAGTGGATATAGCACAACAGTGGATCTCTCACCTGGTTAGATAGTTTCTCTTCTTGGTTTCAAATATTTCTGCATCCAGATTCAGAGACTGTAATTGTTGATTAAGTGGTTTCCCAGCTTTCTTTGGTTTTTCTTCCACTCCTGCATTTTCTGGCTCTGAGCTGCAAACAGATTCATCAGATTGCAGACCAGTCAGTAGAAAAGAAACAAGCATTCTATGAAGAAAATCCAGTTTTGAGCAAGTTACTGTGGCAATTTTTTTTTTTTTTTTTTTTAAAAGAACAGTATTAGTGAATATCAAGAAGTTCACTAAATAAACAGCTTACAACAGTTCACACCTATCCTGTAATTTACTGGCTTTCATTGATTCCCTAAACAGTGATAATCTCTACTGTATTATACACAAGTTTGCTTAATGCTCAATTTTTAATTTCAATTTCAATCTGAGATGTTGGCAACCGAGAGTCAGTCACTGGCATTTATGGTCAATTAAAGTGGCTTCCTCTTCTCAGAGTCAGGTTAAGATTGAATTTATGTTGTCCAGGACACAAGTCAAATGTTACAAGTGTTGCTAGGTGGTTCTTTTACATTCCACTGTACTCCAAATTTGCATCTAACATTTAGAAACACTTAACAACAGTTGTTTGATAATGATCAGGAATGAAATCCCTTCCAAAATTTCCTTTGCCAGCACCAAACATGTTATGGGGAGGCCACCAGTGACACATCCCAACCTTGTTTTCTTTCACTGAAGTCAACTTATTGGCACAGACCTACCTTCCAGTAGAACCTGGAGTAAATGCGCTAATTTATGTACACTATGGAATGTGTTTTTGTAGGACAAAGTTGCAACTCACCCCTTTAGCTGCCAATCTGACATAATCCTCAAATTGAGAGGACAATGAATACTCAAATTGCCGGTTAAATAAACATAAAAGCATAGATTTTGAGCTCACTGATGCATTCATTTATTAAACAATAATAAAAAAAACTGGCTAGTGGGTAAACTACACAGCCAAGCCATATAGAGATCAGAAGATCACATGATGGATTCATAACTTGACCTGTTGCTTTGTACTGAGGCAACTGCTGTAGGAATTACTCCAAACTGGAACCGAGTTAGAGGGACAGATTTCTGACTGTTAAATCAGTGATCCCAAATTGAACCTCCACGAATGTCATGTTTGACAGTCAAGTCCTCTGCAGTCAAAACCCAGGAAGTTCTGGTAGCAAGACTCACCATCAAAGCGGGAAACTTCGGAGACAGGTTTGTGGGTGACTGGTGTGTGGAAACCACATCATGGCAAGTCAGTGAACAATAAAAGGGTGGGAATGGCAAATGAGAGAGAAAACAAAAATTTGAAATTGTAACTAATGTAAAGAACTGATAATGTTCTGTTTATAGTTTATCAGCAGGTGAAGAGGTGAATTAACTTCCCTCTTTAGCCTCCTTGATTATCCACTAAATGTATTTTTTAAAGCACGCAACTATTATATTTCAATTAAAACTAGCTCACTGGTTCAAAACTAAGCCACCAATTATAAGGTATCGCATGAAAATAAATGAGAAACACGAACAGGTATAAAAGTTTAAAGCGGAGAAAAACATAATCAAGAATACGCAGTTTATAATGTCCTTAGATTCTTTGAGGTCAGTCTAACCACAGCTGATAGTTTTTAAACTCGATATTAAATCCTCCTCAACAGAACAATGTTATATTTGCATTCAGATATGACCGTTTCTCTAATTTACTCTATTAGCTGGTACTATTTCTCAAGAGGAAGCCTTCCAGTTCTGCTGTTATGAATCCACTTTCTTCTCTCTGCCCAAAGAGGTTGCCAGAAATGAATGGCTTACTTTTGGTCCCATGTCTTTACAGACATCCAGAAATACACAGTTAATTATGTATGTTTTTGGACTGGTTTTTGGTTCCACATTGGTGAATATGCTTACATTCGAAAGTGAAATTTCCAGTTACGTGTAAATCAAACAGGACATAGAAATCTGAGCGATTTATTTCAGGTATTTTGCATGTTAATTTCAGTTCAAATTGAAGAGAAATGTCTTCACCCAGACAGCCTGTGGGCTTCTCTGCCACAGAAAGTGGCTGAAGCCAAGACAAATTAATGCTTTCAATTAGTAAATAGATATAATTCTTCAGGCTAAGAAGATATCAAAACATATGGGGTGAAAGTGGGAACAGAATACAGAGTTGGGTGATTGGCTGTGATCATATTGTATGGCATAGCAGACTCGAAGGGCCAAATGGCCTACTCCAGTTCCTGATTTCTAGGTCATCAATTAATGGTTTCAGGAATGGCTGAGTGATCACTGTGGCCATCTCACGTCAAAGTCTTTCCTGTTTGAAGTGATTTTAGCCCATGAAAAGGTCCCATGTATTAAACAAAAAAAAAAAAAAAAAAAAAAAATCACACAATGGAATTTGTGTTTTTAACGTTAATCATTACAGTTTCCATGAAGGGTAGAAGACGCAAACTTTCTAAAAAAAGTTAAGCTAGGTATGGTCATCCATGAACAAGGAGCTTCCTATTAGAAAAGGCTGTACAAAACAATCAAAAGCATAAATGTACTTGTAAATGCTAGTATTGTATTTGCTCGATACATTTTTAAAAAGCCATCCATTTACCCATGCTATTAATCATCGTACCAGATGCAAAATGAAATTGACTATTGACTTCCCTTGAAATTGCATTGATTTTCATCATGTTTGTGAACACCAGCCTATATTTTCTGTGTACTATGTTGGCAAAGGGAGAAAGGATGGACTAATAATTACAATAAAGCAACAGTAACAAGCTACACCGACTTCAAATCTGACAAATGAATTCCGTACAATTTGCTTTCTATTCTAATTATGGACAAAGACCAGATAAAACTTCAGAAACTGTATTCAGGATGCCTATTGAAATAAATGCAAAAGCTATGCATTTCTACCATTAATGACAAAAGAGATGGCAGCACAAAGATTTTAGACAACGCAATAGCACTTTAATGCACTGCCTTTGAGTCTCTAATAAATCTGAAGTAAACTGCACTGGTTTTAAAAAGTGTAATCAATAGGTTATGAAAAATTATTTAGTGATGAATGGACCCTTTTGCAATGTAAAAATAGAACGTGAGCCAATTTCATTTCTGTAAATGGCAACCACAGCAGCACAAAAAAATTAACCTAATTATATTTGCCACTATCTAAAAACACTTACTGGGGGCTAATTCAAGTAAGGACATCTCAAATTGTCAAAATTTGACTGCTGACTTTAATCTGTTTCATCTCAATAACTGGATCAAATCGGTATTAGGCAGGTAAAAACAAAAGAAATCCATAGCTGCTCATGTCATGAGGCTCTCTCTCCTCCCTTTCACACAAACACACCCTTCACTTGCATTGCAACCAGCTGACAAATGAAGACAAAAAGGACATATATAATTAAACGTGTATGATAATCAACAACATCAATTGCCACAGATGAATTTCCATTGCAGGGACACTCTGCCGCCACTGCATTTCAAATTGCAGTAACAAATGCCAATTCGGTTTTTCCAACAATTGCTGCACAAGTGCCCAGAGGAAATGTACCAATACAAATAGTGGGGGGAGTGAGGTGAAATTAAAAAGTACAAGGTGAAAATTTATGACAACTTGAAATCTAACAAAACTTCTCCAGAATTATAACCCCTTACCTTCTGGAAATAAAAAGTTCAACATTCAAACAAAAAAGTGTTGTAAAATGATCATGACACGTCAACACAAGATGTTTAAGAACAGGTTGTGAATGACAGAAAATATCTGCCTATTCAATGAATGGGGCTGCATGAAGGCGTGAGCAGAGCTTTTCAAAATTGAGTACCAGTCCCTCAACTTTTTAAAGAGTAGTCATTCGGCAATGCAATGCTTAAAAAAATAAAAAGAGCACAAATGATTTTAGTATTAAACACAAACAAAAAAAGGTTACAGTGGATATCTGGCTGGATTTGTGCCTGCTCCGAACAGACGGCGATATCGGTGTAATGTTGGGAGATACTTGCGCCGAGTCACCTCTCGGTCTCCAGGCCTAACCCACACAAACTCCAGCAATGTCCGTTTGTGCCAAACTTATCCTTCACACTTCCCCCGTCACCAAATGTTGGAAGCGGAAATAAAAACAACTCCCACCTCCCCACGATCATTGAAGATTCGTTGACGCAGGGACTTTTTTAAAAAAAATAAAAGGCAGTCCGCTCCAAGTTTAAAATTTCACTTCACTTCCTGCTACATGCTAGGCACTGTTGCATCAGATCAAGCCTGTAACTTGATATCATCTGACACACATCCTGGCTTCGGGGAGGTTCCAGAAACCGTCTATGGCGCTCTGAAAGATGCAGTCATTCGGCTAACATTGAAATCTGGTCCCAGAATGGAAGTCCCCACTCCCTCCCATGCGGCTGCAAAATCAGCTTGTGCATTCCCCCAGTAGACAGTTAAGTGGCTGTAATTCCCTGGCTGCTCTGAAGACAAGAGCCTGGCTGGAATCAGAGATGCCC
This sequence comes from Rhincodon typus, assembly GCF_021869965.1. Classification (NCBI taxonomy): domain Eukaryota; kingdom Metazoa; phylum Chordata; class Chondrichthyes; order Orectolobiformes; family Rhincodontidae; genus Rhincodon; species Rhincodon typus. The sequence goes on from NC_063334.1 coordinate 63,803,931, forward strand.
ATAAAACATTTTTAATGTCAGCAATACCTTTTTCTAAAAAAAAATCTCGTCGCCATTTAATCTAATCAAAGTTAGAATCATTTTAACCATGCTACTTAGTCTAAAACTCAATAACCTCTCATTGCTTTGACTTAAATCATGAGCGATTTTAATCCTTAACACACTGCCTCATGGAGGAGGGGAGAAGAGAAGTCTGATCCATTCACATGGATAGCCTACATTGCTTCTTTGTTATTCTTCACCCCTATGTTTTCTGTCACTGCCCTTGTAACTCAGTTAGTTGTTATGGGAATAATCCTACAAAGGTGACATGTAGCATTTATCAAATAATCAGATCACTCAAAACCAGAAATTGCTGGAGAAATTCAACAGGTTTGGCAGCATTTGTGAAGGAAGAGAAAAACAGGGTTTAAGGTTTGAGTCCAGTGACCCTTTAAGGGTCAGCATTTCTCCAGATACTGCAAGATCTGCTGAGCTTCTCGAGCAGCTTGTTTTTGTTTCAGGCCTTCAACATTATACTTTGTTTTCCATCAGATTACCCAACTTGTTAAGTGGATACATCTTACAGGAAGGTCGATCGGTCCCTGCAAAACAAATTAGCTAGCAAACACAGCGTGGAGCTGGAGGAACACAGCAGGCCAGGCAGCATCAGAGGAGCAGGAAAGTTGACGTTTCGGGTTGGGAGGGTCCCTGAAGGGTCCTGACCCAAAATGTCAACTTTCCTGTTCCTCTGATGCTGCCTGGCCTGCTGCGTTCCTTCAGCTCCACACTTCTCTGACTCCAGCATCTACAGTTCTTACTGTCTCCTAGCTAGTAAACAGCTCAATCTTACACACATCTACAATTCAGGGCTCATCATGTACAACAAACTTATTCTCAAATCTTTCCAAGATTTCTCTCCAAAACAATCCTTTAGCTCTCAACAAGCATCTCAAAAAAGTTAGCTGTCAATTGCCTCATTGTGTAGAAGGTCCTGCAAACAGCATTTAACTACATAACATGGCAAGTGCACCCCATTTGAAGAGAAATTATATTGTCTCCTGGCCAATATTTAAACCCCAAATCGACACTGGAGAACAGAAAGATTAGTTAGTCGGTATCAGCAAGTTTTTGAAGAAACTGTATCTTATTTTGACTGGTCATGATCTTATGGACATGGAACAAAGATGTATGATCGGAAGTACGTCATTCAGCCAATATGTCAGCTACATTTTTTAATGACAGCCTGGTTGTTCTGATGAGCCTGCCTTTCACCCCCATAATTGCCGTTTCCCTTATGGATTAAAAATCTGCCTCAGCCTTGCAGATACTTAAACATGCAACCCTCTGTGCTAAAGAATTCTACTGATTCACTAACCCAAGGAGAAAACAAAAATCTCTCTTCATCCGTCTTAAAATGTGCAATTCCTTATTTTGGGATTATGCCCTCTGGTCCTTGACTCCCCCACAATATGGGGGGTTGGTGCAGAAGGAAGAAAAAGTAGTGTGCTGCGTGGGTAAGAGCTCTGGGAACAGCTGTTTACAGCAGCCCTGCATTACAGGTAAAGAGAAAAGATCAAGACACACATACACACATGCCACGCCACACACAGAGTGCTGCCGGTCACCCACTGCTGCAAGGAATCAGGACAATATAAAGTTCCAATCAAGCTACTAAGTCAAAAATCTCGAATGTCAACTTTACTGGGAACCTTGGCTGCAACTATCCATGTTTTCGAAACAATTCCAAACAAAATCTATTTTAAAAAAAAACTTTTATCTTTTTGGACTTGCCTCCTATTTCTAACATGTGAGTGCATGTATTACATTACATTTTCTTGTAGTTAATAATTAATAAACTATGTTAGTTCAAGAAATGCTTAAATTGGCTTTTTTAAAAGACATATTAACTTGGATCTAGAAGAAATGGTATCAATAAGGGAATGATTCCTCTTAAAATTAACCCCATTGTGACCAATGGAGAAAGTGGGTGAATAACCAAGGGGAGCAAGGTCACCACTTCTCACACAGGAGCCTAAGTGCTTTGATTGATCCCTTGTATAATTGTAACAAGTTAGGAAATTTGTTTCCCAACACCTCCACTATTAATGTCTCAAGATCTCTCCTCCCCAGCCCTTCTCACATTGAACCCACTCCCTTACTTTGACACTTACCAAACCTCGTCCCACTTGCTCTCATGATCACCAGTAACCCTCTACACCTTGATCCCATGGTTAAAACGTGTTAATTTATGAAAAGAGAGTTGATTATCCCGATAGTCACATTTACAGGAAATATGGCAACAATCTGACAACACTCAGAAGTGCTCCTTGGCTTTAAAATGCTTTGCTTGTGAGGACAAGTTGATCAGTGGTGATCAACAAAATGTAGATGGTCATGAAAGTGGCTACTTCATACAAAATCACTTTCCATTGGTGCAAACAAATAATGAAGACTTCTTTATGGTAAACTCAAAAATAACTATGTTTCACATTAAAAAAAAATGCAAGTTTAGCAGGTCTGTTTCCCCCCGTCCCACCTCCACTCAGGCAACAAACTGAGACAGGACATAATGTGGTTATTGCTACCAAATAACAGGGAGAAAAAAAGTTAGCCAACTACAAATGTTAAAAGGTCATTAAATTGCTTAGCTATTGAGAATAAGCTCATTGGGAAGAAGTGTTGCATGAACAAAATGGATTTTATTTGGTTTGACTGTAATGCAACAATTTCCTTATACAGGGTAGCACATTGTTCTGATAAGCATTACTAAATAGACTCAGCTGAAGCTTCTTGTTGTACAAGCTTTGGTTAACACTGTTCAACTTGTCTTTGCAGGCAGCAGACAAACCTGTTGCTGAAACACATCAAGCCTATTTACCATGCAATATGATAATGGCTGATCCTCTACCTGAATGCCATAATCTCTCCCCATACCCCATGACACCTTTACTGTCTGGAAATATAGGCATTTTTAAAAACACATTCAGTGACTTGATCTCTACAGCCTTTTGTGGTAGAGAATGGCACAGATTTACCACCTTCTGAATGAAGAAATTTCATTTTGAATGAAAGGCAATAAAGATCTCCCTGCAGTAACAGTCAATTGGCTAGTTCATAACATACCCATTAAATTGGTACGTCAATAAACTACACCTCATGGAATTTTTGTCCCATGGAAAAACAATGAATTTAGTTCAAATAAATGCGATCCCTTAGCATTGTCAAGGCAAAAGGAAACAAATATGCAAAAGTTTTCAATAGGAATGCTATCCCATAGGCACATTCAATTCCACTGATACTCAGCTCCTACTGTTTTCTCCACTGTGTTTTGACATTTGATACACAACCCTGATACATTTAAGAAGCATTCAGTCTCTTTGAACCTTCTATGCAACAACTTATGAAAATGCCTCAAAACACTCAGTGTAACCAAACAAAATGTGACAACGAGCCACACGAGGAGCTGATGGACTTTGTCGGGAGTTAGGTCTTAAGGAATGTTTTAAGGAGAAAAACGACAGACTCAAGAAGAGAGTTCCATGATTCGTGGCCTCAGCAGCTGCAGCAACTCTGCTACTGTGTCTGCAGGAGGCTAGAAGGGCCACACAGTCCATGCCTTTGTAAAGAATAAAACAGCACAGACTGAATTTCCTGGGAAAGGATCCTGCTGTGAGTCAGAGGCTCCCAAGGTCAACAGTAGGCAGCCTGAAAACCAACACTCTCCCAACAAAGGTGAAATAAGACAGAATTGCCCCACATCCTTGAATTCACTCAACACTCAACAACGAGAGCAGAGTGTCAACGTCAGCAGAATGGCCCAGGCCTCTTTGGCATGTTCTATCAACATTATAAAAGTTAGTTTTTCATAAGTAATGGCTAGGTTTAAAATTTGGTATCAAAATGGAATTATAAATAGAACAAAAAGAGTGCTGGAAATAGTCAGGCAGTCAGGCAGCATCTGTGGAGAGAAACAGAGCTAACCTTTCAGGTTTACATGACTATTCATTTCAGTTCTGCCTGGCTTGCGAGTATAATTGCATTTTTTTGGTTTAAATTTAGATTTCCAGCATCCACAGTATTTTCCGTTTATGTTATTAATATCCGATTGCTATCTGCTAAAGTAAATACAAGTGTGCAATAGATGTCAGTTGCAACTCAAGGTAGCACTCTCTCTTCAGAGTCAGAGGGGATTCAAGTCCCACTCCAAACCTGGAAGACAAAAACCAAAAGTGACATGGAAATGCAGCACTAAGTGCTATATTTTTCAAAGTGCAACCTTTTAGAGAAGAGACTAACTTAAAGCTAAATTTTGCCCTATTAGGCAAAGTTTTGAAGTGTGCAGTGGAGGAGATCTCTCCCCAACATCCAGTCAAAATAATGCAAAATCAGATTAGCTGGTTCTTACCACTTTCCTGGTTGTAGAAGCATGCAAATTATGTACAGGAAGCAATTTCTCCTATATTACCAATGTAACTTAAAAAGGTCTCGTTTGATCATCAAGCATTTTGGGGCATATTGTGGTCAGGAAAGGTGTCACATGCATGCAACTTATTTCACTTTTTGGTTTTCTCTAGTCTCTCAGTATAAATCAGAGTGTAACTTGCCAATGTTGCTTGCAATAAGTTCTGGTTCCCTGTAGTATCGCAACACAGGAATGGCCTTAATAAAGCTACAATTCTGTGACATCTAAAAGCACATTAGCTCGCAGTGTCGGAACTAATGACTAAAAAGGCCATCACAAATGCACTGACTAGTTGCTGCTGTTGTTTTGTAATCAAGTGGGGGGTTGGGCTGGGATTGAGAAAGCATCTTCGATCCAGATTTCTCTTAACTGAAGTGACAGAACTATCTAGTTTGAGGTACTAGTTAAATGCTTGAATTGCAGCTCACTCTTTGTTACTTCGTTTTTCCTTTAAAGTGTTTAGAACACGTGTTCAGTTTGGCCAGGTCACTGTCTTGGCACAGTATACATCCAACATGACAACAGTGCCTCATTCCCATTTCTGGAGACGGCGGTTGAGGTACTTGATATATTTTTAGGTGAAAAAAACATTTGTAGATTGGGTTAATTTGACTTTAAAATGAGTTTTAAAGCCCAAAATTTGTACACAAATGCCAAGTCCAGGTAAACACAGATTTGCTTCATGTGAACTTTGAACAGTTTATTGCCAAACATGTGCAAACAAGACAGCATGATTATATGTAGCTATGCTGCATTTTACAAACAGGTGAGGAAGGAGAAATAAACTTCCATCTTTTAAAGCCCTTGGAGCTAGTTGCAACAATTATTTTGTAGCATCCACAACACTTTAATTAAGGCATGGTTCATGAACATGAAGGAGCCGATTACCCAGGTTTTCTTGAGTGAGCGAAAGAGGAAGTGTCATTTGCTAGCCGTGAGAAAAATAACTAAGACAAAATTAACCCTAAAAAGACACAGGTAATGAGTTTAAAAGGAAAAGGGGGATAAAAAAAGAAAGCAAGTATACGGTACACAGTTAAACAGTCCTTAAGAATCCTTGAGGGGTTAGATTCATAACCTGAGACCACAGTTACTTAACGGTTGACTTGCATCCTCCACAGTAACTGAATCAGTAGCTATGTTTGAGTTCTTGTTCAATGGTTGTTTTCCCAATGAGTGTTATAGTCGGTGATAATAACAGAGATACGGTGGGAGAGAGTGTGTTCCAGCTAGTTGTCATCACAAATATATTTTTCTTTCTGTTACTCTAAAGCAAGTGTTGAAATATTACTCTGTACTCCAGAATCTAGCTCTATTCTCTTTTCAAGCTAACTGGCAGGCAAACTTTCCATCTCCCAAAGTGTGAAAATATCATGTGTGAATTAAATAGGAGACACAAACTTCTCAGCGTTGACTCAATTTCCTGGCATTGAAACTGTAATTTCAGTGCAGAAATTGATCTTCTTTCCAGAATTCTCAAAGTTTGCCCCAGTTTGTGGCCAGGTGACATTGTAGTAATTTTAATTCCACATTCCTTCATTTTAAAAACAATTTTTATCCATGAGAGATCTTTGGTATACCAATCAGATGATGAAAAGCAGAATTCATTAGTTAATATGTACCACTACTGTAAAAACATAGCAATAGAAAACAGAATGCAACTAAAACTGTATCAGAGATAGTAGGAACTGCAGAGGCTGCAGAATCCGAGATAACAAGGTGTAGAGCTGGATGAACACAGCAGGCCAAGCAGCATCATAGGAGCAGGAAGGCTGACGTTTCGGGCCGAGGGCCTGCTCCTATGATGCTGCTTGGCCTGCTGTGTTCATCCAGCTCTACACCTTTCAACTAAAACTGACTGGGTGACTTTTGTAGTTTGAAGTTTTGTTGATATTGCAGTGCAGTACAGAAAGTGTCAAGTACATCCCAGTCCATGCAAGTGTCCAAAACTGGAGCCAGGAGCGAGTTAAGGCCAGACTATCTCAGCCTAGGGAATGTTTAGCCCAAAACAACTCACTCAAGCTTCCTCCTTGATGTAGACACCAGGCAGTAGGAATTCTTCATTGCATTCATCAATTTGATCCGGCTAAAGTATTTAATTAATTAAAATTGAGGCTCTGACTAGTGCTCTGGACATTCAAATATCCAATAAACTTTATCACAATGCTACAACTGCTACACAAAGATCCATGTCAAATGGGGAAACTGAAACAGACGCCTTCAAAATCTAGACTGGTAACAAGCAAGGTTTTGTGATAGCCCCCATGCTATTTCTAATCTAACTGTCAGTGGTTAATCACTTCAATGATCAACTGTCTTTCGCTGTGAGTATCAAACACCATCCGGATAGAAATCTTTAATCGCAATCAACTGTTTCAAAAGTAAAAGGAACCAGACATATAACATGTACAGTTTTCAGATGACTGCACCAGATCTGTGAAAAACTCCGGCTCTTCAAACTTTCAATATAACAGCGACTCGGCCTGTTCTTGAATGTTCGCAGAACAAAACTCACATCAACCCAGTCCATATTACTTAAATATTCCACCTTCATTATGTTGAAGGAGACATTCTGGAATACGTTTAACACATTTCATACTTTTGCAGTCACCTGTCTCAGAAGTCCATCATCGACGAGGAGTTCCAACACCAAACAAACTGCTGCAGACCAGCCTTCTACAAGCAACAGCAAACATTTGACAACAAGGAACTGTGCTAGTCCTACTGTACGGAGCAGTAGTCATCACCACACTCCCAGACTTTAACAAGTCTTGAGCTGGGCATCAACGACATACAAACAGCACTAGAGAAAATTTCCACAATCGCTCCATCAAATGTGCCAGTTTGAATGGATGGACCATCAGAGAAGCACTAATTTCCTTCTTGAAGCCACCTCTACACAAGTTCAGGCAACTTCTCCAAATTCAACAAATGGATTGGACACTGTATGGATGATACAAAAGTGTCTCTTTCAACACTCACGTCCCCCACTCCAGTGCTGGTTTCTGAAATCTTAATTGCCCAGTGTTTCACAGAAGACAAGTAAAATGCTACAAAGACACTCAAAGCAGCATATCACTGACTGCAAGAAGTTTTTGACCAATCATTCAAAACGGTGACAACTTCTCCATTAATCTGCTTCATGCTTGGAGTCCAAATGTCTCAATGATGAGGCAGAGGAGTAAGAGGGAGCAAATCCTGAACTTCTACCTTGTGAAGCACCCTGTAGCATCAAGGCACAGCCCAGTGTAGTGTAGCCTATGCCCTCAAATTGTGAAGCAACCTTTTTTTTTAAATCATCTGGATGATGGGGCTGTTGACAAAACTATTTATTATTATGCATCCCCATTTGGCTCGAGTTATTAGTGAACCATTTACTTTGCCAGACCATATGGATGTGGTAAAATTACTTCCAATGATTGTTAGATGGGGAGTTTGTTTTTTTAGAAACACAGTGAAGCAAAAGGAAAACATGTCCATCTCAGGATGGTGAGAGACTTGGTATGTGCTGGCAATGTACCTGCTTCCTTTCTCTTTCTAAGGCAGAGAAGTTGGGAGGAGCTATTAAAGAAGGCTTAGCAATTAGCAATTGTCCTTTTCGTAATGATGTATTATACGTCCTTCTTCATCCATAACTATAAAGCATTCATACGTTGAGGGCATAGTCAATTCTTTGCTTTTTTTCTCCCAAAACATTACCGCACACTGCTCCACATTAACCCAGATCTGTCAACTGTTTTCCTAAAGTTTTGACCCTCTTTCTGTACGTGGAGAACTAACACAGGCTCACCATTGACTCCTGGATTATATCCCTTTCCAACATTAACAACAGAAAATTACCCAGAAAGTGTTTTCCATGTGTCAATCAACCATTTATGACCTGTTCTGCATTTCCTCTGACATTTTTGCTTAATGCGCTCAACACATTTTTCTAGTCAGCTGTTCACTGCATTACTTAAAAATGATTTTATTTTTAAAACAGTTGTCCATCTTCAACTAATGCCAAAACTGAAAATAAATCTTTAAATTCTGACACCTTTATGATAATTCTTTCTGGATCAAGCCCATGGAGAGAGATGGCAGCTCGATCGTTTATAATTTGGCATCTCGAAGTTGCATTCCAAATATAGAAGAAAAATTTAGGGTGTGCTATTCTTTTCATGACCAATTTGGAAATGTCACTATCAAGTCAAAGTAAATAAAACACAGGTCTGTTTAAACTCAAAATAAAATCATTGAAACTTCAGCTTTGGGACTATTCACATCTTTTGAATCTGGATGAAATAACAGCTTCTGCCAACTGGGTTGCTGGATAATGATACAGTAGAAGTAGTTCAGAGGCTTATGGGTTCAAGTAACAGGTCAAACAATGGACATGTAATCTTTCCAAATAACTAAACTGACATCTGATGGCTTTGGAATAAGGCAGCAGACAGCTCAGTGTATGCAAGAGTTCAGCTGAGAGATTAATTTACTGTTTCTGAATTCTTTGTTCATACATCAGACCTATGCAGTGGTTTTATTATTTGCCATGATTTCACAAGATTCGGGATAAATTAGACCCAGCATTGCTCTAATCCAGCCACACAACACAAGATCAAGCAGTGACATTTTTTTTTTAAAGTTTGGTATTTTCCCAGCAGAAACACTAATTTTCCATTTCAAGCACTTCAGTACACACCAAGCCTCCCCAACAAATGCTCAAATTTTCAACGGTCCTCTCCTCCCAAATCCATTTCAAAAGCTCCACATCTAATATCTTTGTCATCGAAGTGCTTTAGTTCCATTTTCCTGACCCTAATGCAAGTTACTTAATTTCCAAATATTGTTCCTAGAAGTCAGTGGGAAGTGGCTATACATATGGGATGTTATCCGAATTCATATTCTTATTGCCAACTGCAGCTGAAAAGTTTCTGCCATTCTACAGGAATAATCCAGTCTGTGTGACACTGAAAGGCCATGTATGTGTCCACACCCCTATTAACCTGCTGCTATTATTAAACACTATAAACAGTCATGTTTGCTAATTCTTATTTTTTAGTGGCCTGTATAATGAAAGGATTATCTACCAAATATCTGTATTCAAATCTTTTACACAATACTTCATAGAACTACAGTATATTAAGCTTCCATCGAATATCGAGTCTTTTTATGCGATCTTTTTGTGATAACAACAAGACATTGGGAGGTCAAAACCTCGAATTATGTAGAAATTTTTAATATACTAGTCATTTTTCATTCTGTGAAAGGAACAAATGTCTAAACAGAAATCACAGTTGAAAATCCTCTGCATTTTGCCAACATTTGCGAGAAGCTCCATATTGCACCTCCTACAGTTTTTACATTTTTTCTTACTTTTTTCTTTTCTGGCAATATACTGCCTCCTTTCAATGTTATAAAGATTTTGTATCATCTTACTTTCCATTATTGAAAAAAGGAGCCAACAGGAAAGTTGATCAGTAGAAAATAAATCAACAACACAAAATCCACATGGAGAGATCAATTACCCTCAGTCACACCAATCCAAGTAGTAGTTGCTATTCTTGCATTTCCCATTTTGCAAAGCCAGTGTCCCAAAACAGGGACAGCAAATTAAGTTAGCTTCAGTTCAACAAAAAAAACATAAAGCATCAAACTTGTAATCCTAATTCAGGAACTGCAACCATGAGATTTCAGAGCACTGAAGCATCATTGTATATAAAGCTGTTCACAAGTAGTTTGAGTTTCTGTAGAGCACAAGCATAAAAAAAATTAAGTTAAGTACTGTTAAAGATTTATTTGGTCTTCAGAAGGGTCGGTGGACCTGAAATGTTAACTCCGATTTCTCTCCCTAGATGATGCCAGACATGCTGAGATTTTCCAGCAATTTCTGTTAATGTTTCATGTTTTGATTATGGGGTGTTTGATTTTGCTTGCAATAGATGATTACTTAAAATTGTCTCAAGGTGAAGTGTGGAGGGGACAACCCACTATTGCTTAAATGCTGTCCAATCCACAATTCACTTCAGCTCTGAAGAAGAGAGTCACCTAGTCTCAAAACATTAGCTTGCTCTCTCTCCATGGATGCTGCCTGATCCCCTGTGATCCCCAGCACTTTTGGTTTCAAGTGGTAGAAGCCAATACAATTACAACATTTAAAAGACATTTGAACAAGTACATGAATAGGAGAGGTTTAAATGGATATAGGCCAAACACAGGCAAGTGGGACCCATTTAATTTGGGAAACTTGGTCGGCATGAACAAGTTGGACCGAAGGGTCTGTTTCTGCACCGGGTGACTATGACTCTAACTCAACAAGGCTCGTCTTATACTGTCTTTCGAGCTTGTAACTAATACTGCTTAAAAGTAGAAGACCATAGATGCATTAGAACACTATCACTGCAAGTTTATCTCTGACCCTTACACCGTCCTGACTTGGATTATATCACTATCCCTTCTTATCACTGGATTAAAAAGACTCCCTACACCCAAAGTGATTCAAGAAGCTGATTGGATGAGTGTGTGGGGGAATGTGGAGCTGCAAGTGGGCATTAGTGAAAGGAAAATGGATAAAATTAAATTGTGACAATTTAATGAGTGGAACAGACTAGGATGAACAAACCAGAAAGATGAGAGAGAGAGCAATAGAACAAGTAGGTTAAGACTGACTTGGACGTAGGAGCACTGAGACAACCATGCATTATGCCTTGAGCATTGAGATAGAATTGCAGGGTGGGAAGAGAAAGGAGGAAAAAAAGAAGGGAGAAACAAGATTGAAAGCACTGACAGCATACTCTGCTGGAAGCAGTGCTGGACTACTAGTCAGAAATGGGCTACCAGCACAGGTTGTAGGAGTGAACAGACAGGGGCAAGCCTATTCAAGGTGCTGCAGCAAAACAGGGTACAGACATAACTGATGTGAAGTTGAACAACTGGGCAACAGTCAAGCTAGTTGTGGTGACCAAGTAGCTGGAATAGGGTGTCTCTATATTTTCCTCAGAGCAGGATGTAGAGAACATAATCTGATTCAGATGTGGTAATTGTATCTCTAGTGAAGCTTGCCTGGTGGCTCTAACTTTGAGCTAAACCCTACTGGAAACAGATTGTGAGGCAGAGGTTTATGCATTCAGGTTCCACTCCAGAAACACAAGCACAAAAATCTTTGTGGACACAACAATGTATCACTGAATATTACCGCACTGGTAGAGGCACAGTCTTCTGGTCTGCCTCCACAGATGAATGGAAAGGTGTCATCAATATTTTGATGAGTATCAGGCACATTCTCTCCTGTGCTATGGCAAATATTTATTCCTCAATCAACAATTAAACACAGCGAGGTTAATTGAACTGTTTTTTAAAAGGAGCTATTGCGTTATTCAATGGGCTGACAGTCTTCTGTTCTACTCTATTCAATGATAAAATAAAATTTTCTTTTGCTGCTTGGGACTTTGCTTTCCACTAACTGGCAGCTTTACTACAATGGCATTTCGCAGACTGGGAAGTGCTTCAGGATATCTTGGGATTAGAAAAACTGTGCATTGATCAAACAAAGTCTTCTTTTCTGCACACCCCCCCACCCCACACACTCATATTCCTTGGGATGTCAAGCTCAACTGATGCATTGTAGCCTCCTCAAGAAGCCTCACAGTGGTGGGTCAGATTCAAATCAATAGGCAATATTGGAATTACTTTCTACTGTTGTGAAGAATAATGGATTCAGAGGTGACAACATTAAGTGCACCTTTACTGTAAGTAGTTATGTGTTAGTTATGAAAATTTTGAAAGCACCTGGCACTGTATTGACATATTGAAAACAAAGTTTATTCCTTTTATTGGAGAAGAAATACTTAAACTTCAAATTTGCTTGTTTTTAAAGCTGATCAGGAAGTACTTGCTAAAGATCTGTATCTAAAATATTGTTTGTTTCAGATGCTTCCATCTAACCAAAATATTGCTGTTAGATATTGTAGAGTTAAAAGGAACTAGGTAAACAAACCTACAGAACTCAAATTAAAAGTGAAATAACGCTCATTATCTGCTACTCCTTTTCAATATAGCCCGTTAGGGCAAAATATGAAACAATGTGTTGTTCTACAAGACAGCAAAATATTGCCTGTAAAGATAAATCACTTATCATTCAGGCTTTAGAGGCCTAGTAAGCTAAACTTGAAACTAAAGTTGGCAGTAATAGTCTGTATATAGGTAAAACATACAAAAGCTACACTAAAGCAGCTTAAGATTCAAACTTTTTATTTGCAAACAACACAACATTCAGCAATTGCAATTTAAAATAATGCTTCGGAGGAAAACGTCATACTTACTGAAATGAAACGTTTTTAGAGTCTTTTTTACTAAGAAATCTTGTAGACTTCGGTTCTTCCCCAGGAGTAGAATTCTGGCTTTGCTCAGTCATTAGGATTCTTTGTTACGAATTACTCCACTTACAAACTGTCTTCACCTCTGTAGAAAACTCCCCCAGACTTCAGGGAAGAGGGGGAAGGGATGTTCTTTGTTCCAGGCAGACGTGAGTATGCTCGAAAATCGCACCACCGAACCCTGTGTGGGGTAGCCTTCCCTGAGGAAAGCCGAAAGGAGAACAAAAACTGTTCGCTAATCTAACTAGGAGAACTTACTCAGATAGATTGCAAACTTTCTTAAAGCATGCGTAGAAACTTTTATTTTGGATTTTACTGAACAGTCCACCTATCGCCCGGAGGGAACACCTCCAATTGTGCGATATCCACCCCTCCTTGCTATTTCAACCAATTATAAACGAAACTGCTAGCTCTGCAGGCACTCAGGGTGTGTATGTAAGCAACCTTCCAATTTCGTGCAGCTATCAATGGTGTAAGTACATACTGTCAGTTATTTAGACAGGGTATTACTTCACAAGGTGCCCGTGTATTTTGACCACACTGTATCAGGTAATACTTGGAGAAAATGCTGGAGCTTCGGTGAAGAAACAGATAGAAATTCACAACCTTTGAGGGCTGTCCCCACTCTTTAGCTTAACTGCATTAAGTAGAACGGAGAGGAACGTTTTGACACCCCTACGATTTGGAATAGGGTTGACCTGTGCTTGGATATTAAGCCCTGCTGTTGTTACTCTTTTAAACAGCTATAAATTTGTACAGTTTGGTTTGGATCAGTATAAAATTGAAGGCTGGGGCCAAGTTGGAAGGTCATATCGTTTATGCAGCTCAAAGAGGTTCTTCAATATCGCCTAATATTCAGTGTACTGAAGTTTGCCCTGTACTATAATGGATTCTAAGTCCAAAACAAAATAAGAAGTTTCTTCAAAAGCAATTAAAGGTAAACATGACTTCATTCCATCGCTTCAGAGATAGTAGGAACTGCAGATGCTGGAGAATCCGAGATAACAAGGTGGATAGTAGGAACTGCAGATGCTGGAGAATCCGAGATGATAGTAGGAACTGCAGTTGATGCTGCTTGGCCTGCTGTGTTCATCCAGTTCTACACCTTCATTCCATCGCTGTTTGCTCTTCCCCCCCCCCCAATAATCTGGAAAAGCACAAAACCAATAGGTGATAGCTTCCTCTGCATAAAACATTCTGAAATGGTGGACATGTCTACGTGTGTGCAGAATCTCTTCATATCTTTTGTACAATATGCAATAGCTATCTCTATGTAATCCCACCAATGGAATTATTGGTTTAATTATAGTGCTGAAAATGAGCTGCGCGGCCCTCTAGTGGCTGGAACACAGTGTGGCTCCTGATGGGTGGTTTCTGTTTTGATGACGTTGGTGAAACCCAGGGGCAGATAGGTTATACAGTTGGTTCTGCTATAATACATGTTCCGTCAATGCAAATTGGCTGTAACACGATTGATGAATAGTGGAACACTACTTCTAAAATACGAAATAACAAGGCGTAGAGCTGGATGAACACAGCAGGCCAAGCGGCATCAGAGGAGCAGGAAAGCTGACGTTTCGGGTCTGGACCCTTCTTCAGAAGATCCATTTCAAGTTTCAAAATCTCCCCTCCCCCTACCGCATCCCAAAACCAGCCCAGCTCGTCCCTGCCTCCCTAACCTGTTCTTCCTCCCACCTATCCCCTCCTCCCACCTCAAGCCGCACCTCCATCTCCTACCGACCAACCTCATCCCGCCCCCTTGACCTGTCCGTCCTCCCTGGACTGACCTATCCCCTCCCTAACTCCCCACCTACACTCACCTTTACTGGCTCCACTTCCACCTCTTTGACCTGTCGGTCTCCTCTGCACCTATCTTCTCCTCTATCCATCTTCTATCCGCCTCCCCCTCTCTCCCTATTTATTTCAGAACCCCCTTCCCCTCCCCTATTTCTGAAGAAGGGTCTCGACCCGAAACATCAGCTTTCCTGCTCCTCTGATGCCGCTTGGCCTGCTGTGTTCATCCAGCTCTACGCCTTGTTATCTCAGATTCTCCAGCATCTGCAGTTCCTACTATCTCTAAAATGCGAACTTGTGTTGGCTATAACATGATCCCATTGGTGTGTGGAGGAGCACATGTCAACATCACATGATTGTTTCACAGGCTTTGTCGTGATACGTACAATGTTAGCACCGAAAGAGTCTCCGCACCAGCATCACGTGATCATTTTGTGGGCTTTGTTGTGAAGTGCTTTCTGTGAGAGGTACAGTACAACCTCCTCCCCCATCTAGTCATCTTGACATTTTTTCAAGGTAACATGTTAAATTTACTTTTATTTCATTATTAGATATGAACAAAACATTTATTCAAGTTGTGCTATCCTTTGTGTTAGGCTTTTGAGTGATTTTTGAGCGAATATTGAGTTTTTTTTGTTGTCTGCCCCAACCCCATTTTTCCCATAGGACCCATTATTTCATTGGTGGGATTTTCTATTACACGATGTTGCGCAGGAACACAACTACGCATTATAGCAGAACCTCTGTATGGGAAATTGTTATTCCCGAGCCCACTACTGCTTGTTCTTGGTGGTCATCCCCAGTGAGCATCATTGCTCTTTTCTTCAGATGGTTTTCACTGCATCCAGAAGCAGCAATGGAACTATGTTTGCCATTAAGTTGCTATTGCCAGTGTTGGTGTGTCTACGATAGCAGTGCTATACTGTGGGCCTGGATTTGACTCATCATTGCAATCTCAGGTTTATCATGAGGGACATTACATTTCAAAGGTTTTGCATTTGGAGCAGATATCTGCATTCAGTTCAGTTTAGAAAAAACATCATTACAGCAGTATTTCCTTGAGCCACAGGGATAGCATACCTGACACATTCCCAGTCACTTCCAGTGAGGCTTTGTGTAATCCTTGCCTCTCAGCCAGACCATTGTGAACTAAAGTCTCACTCCACCCCTCTGATTCAAGAATAAAAGTTTGGCTGGCATGTTGGTGTGGTATTGACGGAGTGCTCCACTTTCAAAGGTGCACCCTTTTGATGGAGACCTTAAATTGACACTTGTCTGTTATTGCAACAGAATGTCAAAGATCCCACGATATTACCTTGAAGAAAGCAGTGGGGTTGTCCCTGGTGTCCTGACCAATGTTTAACTCCCAAACCATCTCTCAAAAACAGATTCTCTGATGATTTATATTGCTATTTATGGAAGGCTATGTGCACATTAGCTGCTTATTGCCAACATTGCAAAAATGACAACGTAACTAATGCACTTCATCGGCTATAAAGAGCTTCGGAGAGTCCCAAGATCATGAAATATAAGTGGAAATGTAAGTCTATCTTTGTTTCTGTTCCTGAATCAGACATTTGTATGTTTAAGCCCTACACTAAGCTGATTACAGAGTATATGCTGCTGTATGGTTACTGTTTAGCATTTAATAAAGTTCATAAAGAAGTTATAGGATAGCTGGTACAAAGAATGGAAAGTGCATCACGAACAACGCTAATGGTATATTTCGGCACATTATTGGAGCTTTCCTGCACATTTAAAGGGTGATGGTGGTGTTATGTCAATGGACTAACAAACCAGAGCCCCAGGCTAATGTCTCAGCATATAGTTTGAATTCTGCCATGGGAGATGGTGAAATTTGAACTCAATGAAAAGCTCTGGACCGAACAGCTGGCCTAATAGCAATCATGTAATCGCCATTAATTGTAACAAAAACACATCTGGTTCATTAATGTCCTTTGGGGGAGGAAATCTGCCATCCTTACATGGTCTGGCCTACATGTGACTCCAAACCCATTGCAATATGGTTAACTCCTAACTGCCCTCTGGCCCTCTGCTCACATTGCATGAATGAATTTTTAAAATGTTTGCTAATATTGAAGTCTGAAGTGGAAGATGCTCCATTCATCAACAGAGGCATCACAATATTTTCAATATTTACTTCTCTCAGCACTATGTATTTTTGAGTGAGTGTATGAAGACATTTTTCTTCTATTTTGACCTTATTTCCTTGTCTGCATTTCTCAGACTGGTACTGCACAAAACTGTGATAACAGGAAGAAATGCTGTACATAATTATACTACAGCTATAGGAGATGAAGAGATGGGAGAGATAACAGTATGATCTAAAAATATGAGCCTCAGGAATATAGCTCATACATCTATTCAGTAATTTATATTACAATTTGCTAAGGGCCTGTTAAACTTGCCATACTTGCCAGTATGTCTAGGACTGATCTTTGGCTTCAATTTCACCTTCTCACCTTCTCTTCCTCATCACTTTATTCTCCAAGAGTGCAAACACCTGTCCGTTCGAGCGTTAAATGAATTGAATAATGGAGCATTCACAGCCTTCTGGAGTAGAAAATTCCAAGTTTCTCAACCAGGTAAGTAAAGGAGTTTCTCCTCATCTTGGTTCTAAATGATTGATCATTTGTCCAAAATCTGTACCGCTATTCTTATATCCTTAGACTAGGGAACAATATCTTAGAATATACCCTGTCAAGCCCCTTCATTATCTTTAATGTTTCAATGGGATCACGTCTCATTCTTCTAAATTCTATGAATATAAAACCCAATTTACTCAGCCTATTGTAGGACCATCCCCTCATCCTAGACAGAAACAGAAATTTTGGGAGAAACTCATTAGGTCTGGCAACATCAGTGGGGAGAAAGCAGAGTTAACATTTCAGGTCCAGTGACCCTTCATCAGATCTAATAGTGGCTTGGAAAAGGTGGTATATATGCTGAAGACAGTGGTGGAGGAGGTGTAAGGTGGCGAGGGAGCCCAGAGAGAGAGAACACTAGTTAGACAAACAAAGGGATGGATAATGGTAAGCCAGGGAAAAAGAAAAACTGATAATTGGGACCATGAGTAGGTGAAAATGGGTTGGCTGTCATGAAAATAGATGGCATGATGATAGGGTCACGGGTGTGGGGTTGTGTAGAGGGCATGGAAAAACATATTCAAGCCCTAAAATTATTGAATTCAGTATTGAGTCTTGAAGGCTGCAGGGTCCCCAAGCAGAAAACGAAATGCTGTTCTCCCAGCTTGCATTGAGCCTTGCTGGACCACTGTAGCAGGCCTGAGATAGAAATGTTGGCCAGGTAATATGGTGGTGTCTTCAAATGTCAGGCAACCGAAAGTTTGGGATCATTTATGAGGACAGAACATAGGTGTTCTGCAAAGTCATTGCCCAGTCTGCATTTCGTCTCCCTAATGTCGAGGAGACCACATCCCCATATACCAATCTACTGTGAACATTTTCTTTCACTCCCTCCAATATAATTATGTCTTTCCTTTTAAATGTAAAATTACTGAATAGGAGATTGGATTTCAACATGCCATTTGCTTTCTTAGTTGCTTGCTTTACATTTCAATTTTACTGAACGTCAACTTGTAAATTTCATGTCTTTTAGAAAAAAACTGCTTTTTATTTTAATGACCAAGGTGAATAATCTCACATATTATGTTCTATCTGCCACCCTGTTTCCCACTCACTAAACTTGTTCATATCTCTTTGCAGACTCTATCCAACTCACAGCTTACCTTTCCATCTAGCTGTGTATTATCAGCAAACTTAGTTACATTACATTTTACATATTTTAAACAAAGTTGTAAGTGGCTGAGGGCCCACAATGATCCTTGTGACACTTGTCTAGTGCTTACCAGATATTATTATCCCTGCTGTTTGTTTCCTGTTGGTTAATCAATCCCTGTCCATGCGAATATATATCATCTCCATTAGCTTGTGTACTAAACTTTTGTGTAGCAGTTCTTGAATACCTTTTAGAAATCCAAGTGTACTCCATCTACTGGTGCCCCTTTATTCCCCCTAACAATTACATCCTCAATCATCTTGAATAAGTTCATCAAACAGAATTTCCCTTTGGTAAAATCGTGTTGATTTGTTCTAATCGTAATATGTTTTTCTAAGTGTATTGTTAAGACTATCTTATTAATAGCTTCCAACACTTCTCATTGATGTCAGGCTAACTGTTCCCTGTTTTTCTGTTTAGTTTGCTATCTCAGAAAGGAGGACGTAATGTTTGCTAACTTCAGTCAGTTCGGAATCTAAAGAATTTTGGGAAATCATAACCAGTGCAAAAATGTCTAATATGTAATATGTATGTTATATGTATTTTAGTTCTTTGAGTTTCTCCAATACTTTTCTCTGCTAATATTAATTTAGCTTAATTTCCTTACTCTTATAAACTCCTAATTTACCCTGTATTTCTGGTGAGGTAAAGTCAACATAGTCCCAGCAGACAATAGGCTCCTGTTTGAGATATGTGACTGGTAGTGGGTTTAATCTGAGGGATACCACACCTCAAGCGAGGAGTGAAGTTGAGAAGGTAGGACTTGCATGTCACTTCAGCCAGCGCGGGAATTGAACTTGTGCTGTTGGCATAACTGTGCACCGCTAACCAGCTAACTGAGCACTCCCACACCTCCACCACCCCCACATTGCTATAGTCCATGGACCACAGAGGTGCAGTCTCACTGGAGAGTGAGAGGACTGGAGTTTAACCCGAGGGTCACCACACCTCAGGCAAGGGGCAAGGTTGAGAAAGCAGGACCTTTGTGGTAATCGCAACTGATGTGGGAACTGAGGCCATGCTGTTGGCAACAGTCTGCATTGCAAACCAGCCGTCCAGCTCATTTCTTTTGTAATTGGCTTTGTCTGAGGCTATTGTTTGTGATTAGAGTATTTTAACTTGAAATCTCATTGAGTCTTTTTCTAAGCTGAGGAGACAACCTATTTTCCCTGGGTAGGATTTTCCCTGGGCAGGACTTTCCTTGCGTGGGTGGGAAACAGATTTCAGGATTGATTCCTGCTCCTGAACTCGTGCCATGGTGAGAAACAAGCACTCGTTGTTATTTTAACAGAGAACTCCCTTCATTGGCCAGAACAATAATTCACCATTCAAACAGGGTCACAAAGCTGAAGGATAAACTGGAGGCTTTCTAGCTAGATAGGGGCAGCAAGCCGTAATCAAAGATATCTGTGTATGAGCGAGAAAGAGAGAGCATTTCAAAATGGAAGTGCCCTTGTTCTATGTTTTTAAACTCTAAGCTTAAAATCTGAGAACCTCTCTACAGGTTGGCCTGTGATGACCCCTACACATAGGCATAGAAAGAAAAATTGCTGGTACCCTGGCCTGCAGCTGGTCCTCCTCACCTGTCAGAACCTGGAGGCCAAATGTAAAACCCTAGTCATCCTGCTTTGGTTAGCCTTAAGTGGCTGTTCATGATCTACATCAGCTGCCCTGCCACACGTGAGCTGATAGCTCTGTCAGTCACCATTGCACTCCAGTTCTGCCTCTACGCTACTGGGTTGGAGGTGAGATAGAGTCAGGAACCTACATTCTGGCTGGAGCGACTATTCCCATTGTGACTCCTACATCCAATTCTGGTCCGGGGAGCACTACCTAACCCATCGCCAGTGCTTTAACATAATGTAGCTCTCTTATCTCTAGTGCCATTCCAGTATATCTCTCTCTACCTTGTCTACAGTTTCAACATCCTTTCTAACAAAGTATTCCAAATGAGGCCTAACCAGTGTTACATAAATATTTGGCAAAATTTCCTATTCTCTGCCTCTATGAATAAAGTCAAGGAGTCAATTTATTTTTCTAAACAGTATTTTTTCTACTTGCCCTGCTGCCTTTAAAGATTTATATGCATACGTTTCTGCCTTCGAGCTTATTTCTTCCTATTTTGACACTTTCTTTTCTTATCCCCTTGTTTAGACTCTTCCCACCAAAATTCATGATTCTCCTGACACCCTAAAGGATTTTAAAATAATTTCTAGTTTCCTGGTCCCATCTGTCTCTTCACTATGGACTTCCAATCACCCTATACTTGCATTGCTCCATAGAATAGTCTGAGAGTTCATTGGCTTCTTCTTTGAAAGGAGGTCTATGGTCCCCATCTGCCATCGCCTTCCTCTGCTGGGCTGAGTTGTTCTCTCATTGAGCAATTTCTCTTTTAACTCGTCTCAATTCCTTCAAATAAAAGGCACGGTCATGGGTCCCCATATAGGCCATGGTTATGCTTGTTTTTTTTTTGTGGAGTTTATAGAACATTCCTTGTTCCAGTTCAATTTGGGGGTTCCCTCTCCCAACTTTCTCCAGTACATCGATGGCTCTATTGGTATCGTCCTACTTTCATTTCAAACTGGAAACATTACCCAGCTGGCTTCCAATTTCTACTCTTCTCTCAAATTCACACAGTCCATCTCTGTGTCTTCTCTTCTCTTCCATAGCTCCTGTGTCTACATTTTTGGAAATTGGCTATCCATTATTATTTTTTTCAAACCCAGCAAAACTCTCAGCTACCTTGACTACACTTTCTCTTACCCTGCTTCCTGTAAGGATTGAATCCATTCAATCTAGTTCCTCCATCTCCTCTGTATCTGTTCCAATGACACTGCCGTACACACACAGACAGACACACAGACAGACACACAGACAGACACACAGACA
>NC_063334.1:63825240-63913650 GCF_021869965.1 Rhincodon typus
ACACACAGACAGACACACAGACAGACACACAGACAGACACACAGACAGACACACACACACAGCCCAACCATATCAAGCTCATTTCTTGACGTTTGCACACATCTCTTCCTCTGTTCCCTAGAACTATGATAGGCTGTAATCAATCAATAAATAGATAGTATGAACATCTGTAATTATGGGTGACTTTATGCTGCATGTAGATTGGGCAAACCAAATTGGTAACAATACCATAGAGAAGTTATTCCTGGAGTGTATTTGGGATGGCTTTCTGGATCAATAGTTTGAGGAAACACCTGGAGTAAAGGTATTCTAGACTGGATATTATGTATTCTGCCATTTCTGCCACATCAAGCATGATGCCACCAGCAGACACGTCTTCTCCCCTTTTCTCCCTGCCAGCATTCTATAGGAAGCGTTCCCCTCATGAAATTCTTGTCTATTCCTCTACACTCTAAAGCTTCACACCTCTCCCACTGTTTGTTACCGTGCAATTTCAGGAGCTGTAACATTTGTGTATTTACTTCTTTCCTCCTCACCGATTACGGTCCCAAGGACTCAAAGCAAGCAGAACAGTGATTTACTTGTACTTGTTTCAGTCTAGTCCACCATATTTGTTGCTGATAATGTGGTCTCCTCTACAATGGGGAGACAACATGCAGACAGGGTGACCACTTTGTGGAACACTTCCGCTCAATTGTAAGCATGACCATGATTTCCTTGCTATTTTAATACTCCATCTTGTTCCTATGCTCATACTTCTGCCCTATGTCTGCCAGTGAAGCCTGATGCAAGGTGGAGGAACAACACTTCATTTTTCGCTTATGCACTTTACAGCCTTCTGAATTCAAGTAAGCTCAACAACTTCACATGCTGAACTCCATCTTGGTTCTTCTCATAACAGTGTGCCTTGGTTTTGTTTACATCAGAACTGACTTGTATTCTGCTGTTAACATCTTCTCTGGATCTACAAAGTTCTCTACAACCACTTGCTTTGCCTTTTGGCTGCGACACTTTTTCTTGACCGTCGTCTCTGTTCCACTTGCTCCTTCCAACCTTTTTCTACACTATAAAATCTTTCACTTTCCCCCCTCTTTAGTTATGAAGAAGAGTCATGTTGTACTCAAAATGTTAACTCTATTTCTCTTTCTACAGATACTGCCAGATCTTCTGAGTTTCTCAAGACATTTCTGATCTTATTTTGAATTTGAAGCGTCAGCAGTATTTTACTTTTGATTCTCGTAGTGATCCCTTAGGAGCACTAATGTATACTTGTGTCCCTGCCTGCAAAACAACCTTTTACCTCTCGTTTCTCCATATTGT
The DNA here is from genome assembly GCF_021869965.1 of Rhincodon typus. Taxonomy (NCBI): domain Eukaryota; kingdom Metazoa; phylum Chordata; class Chondrichthyes; order Orectolobiformes; family Rhincodontidae; genus Rhincodon; species Rhincodon typus. The sequence goes on from NC_063334.1 coordinate 63,826,561, forward strand.
TCTGAACCAATGTAACTTTGTCAAATATTGTTTGAAATTTCATAATTTTCAAAATGCCTAACACTTTATTTTGCCAAATTGCTATCTCTACACCACGATTGTTGGATTGACCGGCCTGTATTGCAAGATTTAACTGTTTTTTTCCCTTTTCCAAACAGTGAGATTAAAATCTGATTAATCCAATGAACAAGACTTGGTGTGCCCATGCACTATCAAGTCGTAAACATTTTAACCATGATGAAGACTGATACATTACAAGAAACCATATAAGTTGATCCTTGACATGCTTAGATAGCTACAAATGAAGACATTTTCGTAAATATTTTCCAAAGCCTTATCTGGCCGATTCTACTTTAAATGCCAAATTATTCCAAAATATATAAAACTGATTTCAATCTTGCAAACTACAGCCATATTTTGCCTGTAGGTGTGGGTCAATTCGATGCAAGTCCTTGGCCCAACTATTGGAGGTAAGGTTAGGAGAAAAGACAGTCAGAGACATTAAAAACTGAACTATAAATTCTTGTGTTTGTCATATTTTACTACAATCCACTGCATGCTGATTACATATAGGAAAGTCAATATTTTGCAGCTATGCATTGGCTGAAAATCATGATACTACATGGCGTAAAAGAAAATATCTAGTATGAAGTCAAAAGAACTTTTCACTGTCAGTTTTAAAGCACTGGCATAAAGCTCTAATTCATTTATTAATAGTATTGGGATTAAAGCTGTGCTTGCTCAAAGAACCTATTATGTACTGTAAATGTAATGTGTTTTGGCTACACTGTGAACATTAATATATCATAAGGATCATGTTATAAAATTTTAATAATGTAATTCTTAGGCAACAGAATTTGAACTTTACATGTGCTTTAAAATTGAATTTTTTTTTGAAAAGTGATAAGGCAATGAAGACTTATTCTCATTCTTATTGCATAAGGTTGAGTTAAGGATGGTGATTACAGCTGGATTGTCTGCAGAATTTCCTACCCCCTCAGTCGTCTGGTTTAATTATCTCGTTAACCATTGGATTTTAACTTTCTTTATTGCTTCATAATGTCTCCGATCCCCAATTGGCGCAGCTCGAAGAAATTGCAAGTGTTACCCTGATGTCGAAATGACATAAAAACATCCCTTTGTTGAAATCAGGAGCATGTTGAGATGTAACATACATTTCAACCTTCAATGCTGTTTGGCTTTGAAGACTGAAAAATTTGTGCTGTCATTTTACGCAATTTATTTTTGTTTGCAGTGTGTTTCTGAAACTCATGATGTAAAATTGTGTTTTGCAGTCAGCAAGTCATTCTATAATTATAGACAATTTGTGGGGTCTCTGTTGTTAACCCTAATCTGCACTGGCCCCCTGCACCAAGCCCCCATTCTATCATTCTGCTTTAAAACTGACTGTGAGTTATGCCCACCTGCACCAAATTTTCATTCTTTATCTGGACACTGAGCTTGAGAGTGTAGTTTCATAGTATTTTTAAAATATTTCTCTATTTACTCAGAAAGAGGCATTAACTTTGTGAAATACAATTCAAGGGAATATAATAAATGAGAATTTCCAGCAAGGGCATCATTTTCAGTCTCGTCCCAATTTTTAAGAATTTTACACATTTGACATTTTTTTACAATTGAACGATTTGGAAAGAATAATTTTTCAGATAAAATAAAAGTGAGTATTCTGAGGAGGGTCATACTGGACTCAAAACATTTAGTTTTGTAAAACAAGAGAACTCAGTTTCTCTCTCTACAGATGCAGCTACAGCTGCTGCGTTCCACCAGCTTTTTCGGTTTTTGTACATTTTAAAACTAAACAGCGAAAAAGTTATAAATATACTGTGTTCGTACAAGTTACGAAAATTACACTAAAGCAAAGCCAGTTGAGATCCAATTTCGCCATTGTCTTTTTTGTTAAATGATGAACAGCCCAGACTTGCATCTTTTTGAGGCAGTGAACTGAGTCCATGTAATGCAACCAGTGAACAGGCCTAGATGAAGATCTAATTTGGCCCAACACACTTCAAGATTGCTACCTCCTATATTCCACCTCCACCCCCCCAATTCAAGTTTAACTGTGACAAATGGAAGCTCAGGTTATTTAGACCGAGGAAAACTACTGTGCATGAGTGATACCTGATGACTGACTTTGTAAACTAAGCTATCTAACTCTATTTAATTTTGCAGCATTCTGTTTTTCAAATTACCAGTTGTGTGGGACAGTGCAGTTCCATCAATACTTAAAAAGACTGACTCCATCTAGGACAAAGTCTATGCAATTGGTACCCCATCTAACACCGTCAATATTCACTCCTTCCATCACCGATGCACAAGGTGACCATTTACAAGATGCACCTCAACAATTCACCAAGACTTCTAAGACAGCATCCTCCAAATCCATCACCTCTCTCACTTAGAAGGACAAGGGCAGCAGATACATGGAAACAAAATTACCTGCAAGTTCCCCTCCAAACTACACACTATCCTGGCTCAGAATGGAATCATTCATTCTTCTTATCTATCTTCATTGTCAAAGTCTAAAACTCTGCAATCCTCCCCAGGTCTCTACATGTCTATTCCTCTTCTCTTTTAAAACACATTTTAACACCTATTTCTTTGAACTCCCTTTTAATTACTCCTCCTAATCTCAAAGCATAGAAGAAAGAGAAACAGGAGTCAACCATGTGGCATCTTGGGCCTGCGCTGCCAATAAATAACAGCATGTATTAACCTCCTTTCTCCTCTTTTGGTTCTATCTCAATTTTTCTCTGATTTATGCTTTGACCAAGCACTTTTGGACAGTTTCCCAAGTTCAAAGTGCTGCATAATTGCAGATTGAATGAGATAACATTCTCTTTCGCTCATAAGTTGCATTGTTTCACTGTAGTTAAAACATACAGAACACTTGGGAAAAAATCTATTTATGGATTTTTAATGAATGTTGAAAGATTTGAGTTTTCTGTTTTTTGCCCGGCATGAAAATAAATGAAGTTTCTTTTTGATTGCAATCCTTCTGCTTTGACGTGTATCTGATATCTGAGTTGGTCCTTAAAAGAATTCTGTCAAAAACCAGCAGAGATCATATAAACTTGTAAAAATTAAGATTCTGACAGTGTGGAAGCAGGCCACTCAGCCCGTTGAGTCCACACTGACCCTCCAAAGATCATCCCACCCAGACCCACCATCCTATCCTATAATCCTGCATTTCCCACAGCTAACCCACCGAGCATGCTCAGTTCTTACCTCCAACATTACTTACATAGCTGTTCCTGAAACATGTTTCTCTCTCCACAAATGTAGTCAGACTTGCTGTGTATTTTTGTCAGTTTCTACTTTAATTTATTCTGTTTCATCCAGGCCTCTCTGTATTCTTTAAGTTTAAGTCAGATTCCCCGGTCATCCATCTCAACTCTATTGAGTACAGACCGAGAGTCCTCAACCGCTCCTCATATGACAAGTCTTTCATCCCTGGGATCATTCTTGTAAACCTTGTCTGGATTCCCTCCAAGGCCAGCACATCCTTCCTTAGATAGGGTCCAAAACTGCTGATAATATTCCAAATGCAGTCTGACCAGAGCCTTATACAGCCTCAGGAGTACATCCCTGCTCTTGTATCTTTGCCCTCTTAAAATGAATGCTAACACTGCATTTGCCTTACTAATTGCCAACTGAACCTGCATGTTAGCTTTAAGAGAATCTTGAACTAGGACTCCCAATCCCTTTGTACTTCAGATTTCCAAAGCCTTTCCCCATTTAGAAAATAATCTACACCTCTATTCTTCTATGCATAACCTTGCATTTTCCCACATGGTAAGCCTTTGCCATTTATTTGCCCACTCTCCTTTTGCAGACATCCCACTTCTTCAACATTACCTATCTTTGTCCTCTGCAATGCCATCAGTTCCTTCGTCCAGATGTGTAATGTGAATAGTTGTGGTCTCAACATGGACTCCTGTGGAACTCCACTAGTTACTGGCTGCCATCCTGAAAAGGACTCATTTATCCCTACTCTCTGTCTTCCACCAGTCAGCCAATCCTCTATCCATGCCAGTACCTTGTTCCTAACACCATGGGCTTATTTAGTGGCCTTCTAGAAATCCAAATAGATCACATCCATTGGCTCTCCTTTGTCTAACTTGCTGATTACCTTCTTAATGAATTCTAACAGATTTGTCAGGCATGACCTGCCCTTGGCAAAGACCTGCTGACTCAGCTCTATTTTACTCTGCACTTCCTAGTACTCCACAATCTCATTCTTAGTAATGGGATAGCAGCCTGCGACTGCTCACGTGAAATTAAATTTGTCAAGAGGGCAGGCCTGAAATACAGGCGCAGAACTGAAATAAACAGGGCATCAAAATTGGCCAAAAAGCAAAGTATGTTGGGAATGCCTGAGCCAACACAGACACGAGACAGTTCTGCCTGGGGGCAAGTCCTTGCAAGATCCAAGCTCAGACAACTGAAACCAGAGAGGCATCGGAACATATCAGGAAGTTTGAAAGGGCGATTCAACCCTTCCTGACAAACAACACTAGAATAGAATGGAGTAGAATATTCTTTATTGTCACATGTATGCCAGGATCGAAGTACATTGAAGCGATTTTACAATGGCTGCCTTCTAATGGTGCCATCTTAGGTACAAGTACCTAGGTACAAATGTTGGATAGAAAGAGGAATAAAAGGAAAAGCAGTAGCATTGTTTATAGTGTTGAAAAAATAAATCGGAAATAAGATAGTTATAACATAGTTAAAGGATTGATATTACAGTCCGGTAAAGAATTTCAAATAGCAGCAGCTCAGCATGTGGTCTGACTGCCCACTCCATGAACTGTCCCATTCTCTGCTCCCAGCTTCCAGTCTGCTCCGCACCAGCACTCAGCTGCACCAAGGTAAGTTGTGCTGTTTCGGGACTCGGGATTCCCCCCACGCTGCTCCAGGACTGCTAAAAAGTCAGACAATAAAGAAAAGAAAGAAAACGAACAGGTGGAGCAGAGGAGCTCTGGGTGGAGCGTCCTACTCTGCCACCATCTTGCCGGAAGACATGCCTCAGTAAGACAAAAGACCAGGTGTATATAACCAGACTTCCAGGCCCCAACAGCAGACACATCAAAGGGGTCTCTGTTGAGCAAGCCATTGAGAGCCATTAGCAGCATTTCAAGGTGATAAAGCCAATTAATTCAATACCTCTGATTGGACATGTCCTTTGGAAAGTTGCAGAAGGTAATCAGAAGGGTATAAGAGCCTAGCCCGGCAGGACGCAGGGTATCCCCACACCCCAGCCTACCTAAAGGCATGTCAGGATACAGCAGTGACTGGCGCAGCTTGGCTTCCATACAGAGAGAGAGAGAGTCAGCCTATGAAGAGGGGAATGGACTGAACAATTTGACAGACCAGCAAAGTTACAAGTATCTGGGAAGTATTTCAAGTTTCTAAAGAATCAGATAGTTAGCAATAGAATTATTAAAAGCGTAAAATTTAACTCTTCACCTTTGTTGTCTTCAAATAAAGTTGCGATCTGGTTCACTGCCTCGTGCTGTGTAGTCCTGTCCTGAGACATGCTGTGGTGCCTGGGTAAATTAATATTGTGTACACTGGTTGAGGAGTCTGCGGGGTCTTAGAGACACCCTGTTCCAGACAACAATGGACTCTAAAATCGTACCAATGACTGAGGTGGGGCCTATCAGTCTATAACTTCCTGTCTTCTGCTTCATTCTCTTCTTAAACAGGGGTGTTACAACAAACATTTTCCAGTCCTTTGGGACTTTCCCTGGGATCAGTGATTCCTGAAAGATCACCACTAATACCGCCACGATCTCCTTAGCTCTCTCCTTCAGAACTTTGGAGTGTAGTCCATCTGGCCTGTGTGTTTATCCACCTTCAAACCTTTCAGCTTCCCAGCACCTTCTCCTTAGTGATGGCTACTGTGCTCAGCTCTGCCCCCTGACTCTCTTGAAGTTCTGGAATACTTCTGGTGTCTTCCACTGTGAAAACTGATGCAAAGTACCTATTCAGTTCCTCATCATTTCTTTGTCATCCAATGCTACTTTGCTAGCATCATTTTTCAGTGGTCCAATGTCCACTCATGCCTCTGCCTTACCTTTGAGCTATCCAAAATAACTCTTGTAATCTTCTTACTAGCTAACTATTAATGGCTAGCTTACTCTCAGATTTCATCTTTTCCCCCTTCCCCTGGCAGGTTACATTTTTAGTTATGCCCTGCTGGTTTTTAAAGGCTTCTCAATGTGGATGTGATCTATATGGACTTCAGGAAAGTGTTCGACAAGATTCCGCATGGTAGACTGGTTAGCAAGGTTAGGTCACATGGAATACAGGGAAAACTATCCATTTAGATACAGAACTGGCTTGAAGTTAGAAGACATAGGGTGGAGGGTTGCTTTTCAGACTGGAGGCCTGTGACCAGCGGTGTGCCTAAGGATCTGGGTCCACTGCTTTTCGTCAGTTATATAAATGATTTGGATATGAACGTAAGAGGTGTGGTTAGTAAGTTTGCAGATGACACCAAAATTAGAGGTGTGGGAAGAGAAGAAGGTTACCTCAGAGTTCAACAGGACCTTGATCAGATGGGCCAATGGGCCGAGGATTGACAGGTGGAGTTTAATTTAGATAAATGTGAGGTACTGCATTTTGGAAAGGCAAATCAGGGCAGGACTCCTACACTTAATGGTAAGGTCCTGGGAAGTGATGCTGAACAAAGAGACGTTGAGTGCAGGCTCATAGTTCCTTGAAAGTGGAGTCTCAGGTAGACAGGATAGTGGAGAAGGCTTTTGGTATACTTGCCTTTATTGGTCAGGGCATTGAGGATAGGAGTTGGGAGGTCATGTTGCAGTTGTACAGGACGTTGGTTAGACCATTTTTGGAATACTCTGTGCAATTCCAGTCTGCCTGCTATAGGAAGGATGTTGTGAAACTTGAAAGGGTTCAGAAAAGATTTACAAGGATGTTGTCATGTTTGGATGGTTTGAGACATAAGGAGGGGCTGAATAGGCTGGGGCTATTTTCCCTGGAGCGTCAGAGGCTGAGGGATGATCTTATAGAAGTTTATAAAATCATAAGGGGCATGGATAGGGGGAATGGCCAAGGTCTTTTCTCTGGGATGGGGAGAGTCCAAAACTAGACGGCACAGGTTTAAGGTGAAAGCAAAAAGACTTAAGAGGGACTAAAGGGCAACTTTTTCATGCATAATGTCGTGCGTATGTAGAATGAACTGCCAGAGGAAGTGGTGGAGGCTGGTTCTATTGCAACATTTAAAAGCCACTTGGATGGGTATATGAATAGGAAGGGTTGAGAGGGATATGGCAAAATGCTGGCAAAGGGACGAGATTGATTCGGATATTTGGTTGGCATGGACTAGTTGGACTGAAGGATCTGTTTCCATGCTGTATGACTGTATGACTCTATGACTCTGGCTTCCCACTAATCCTCATGACATTGTATGCTTTTTCTTTTGCTTTTATGCTTTCATGCTGTCCCTGACCTTGCCTGATAACCATAGTTGTCTCATCTTGCCCTTAGTGTGTTTCTTCTTCCTTTGGATGAATTTCTGCTGTGCCTCCCATGTTATCCCCAGAAACCTCTGCCATTACAGCTCCACCATCTTCCCCGTGAGGCACTCCTTTCAATCTACCCTGGCCAGCTCATCCCTCATGTCTTTGTATTTACCTTCACTCAATTGTACATCTGATTCCAACCTTTCCTTCTCAAACTGCAGGGTGAATTCCATCATGTTATGCTTATTGCCCCCTAGGGATTCCTTCAAGTTGATCAAGTCTACCTCATTACAATCACCAAACCCAGTTCCCTAGTGGGCTGTACCACAAGCTGCTCCAAAATACCATCTTGTAGACATTCGACAAATTCCCTTTTTTGAGAATTGCGAACAATCTTATTTTTCCAGTCCACCTGCATATTGAAAATCCCTTGTGATTATTGTAATGGCACCTTTCTTACATGCTTTTTCAATCTCCTGATTTATTTCCTTCTGCGCATCCTGACAACTGCTAGGAGGCCTGTACGTAACTCCCATCAAGGTTTATTTTTATCTTTTGTGGTTCCTCAACTCTATCCACACACATTCTACGCTTTCCAACTCTGTATCACTTCTTGCTATCAATTTAATTTCATTTCTTATAACAAGGCAACCTTACCTCCTCTGCTCGTCTACCTGCCCTTTCGATAAGAAATGTGTCCATGGTTATTTAGTTCCTAGCCCTGATCCCCTTGCAGCCGTGTCTCTGTGATACCCACAACATTGTACCTGCCAATTTCAATCTGTGCTACAAGCTCATTTACCTTGTTTCATATACTACGTGCATTTATATACATCTGCAGTCCTGTGTTGACTGTCCCCCTTCTCACAGTTGTCCTCTTATCTACTGTACCTGAAATTTCTGATCTTTCCCATACTTTGTCCTATTAGTTGTTCTGGAAACTTTAAACTCTGGTGAGTGTCCCCCCACCACCTCCCCTTTTAAGTTTTTCTGTAGTCTTTCGTGCAACTGAATCCACTTCTCCCATTATTTATTTTAAAGCCCTATCCACAGCTCTAGTTATGCGAGTCACCAGGATTCTGGTCTCAGCATGATTCAGGTGGAGCCTGTCCCATCGGATCAGCTCCCTTCTTCCCCAGCACTGGTGCCAATGTCCCATGAATTCAAAATCATTTCTCCCACACCAATCTTTGAGACATGCTTTTACCTCTTCAATCTTGTTGACCAGGTGCCAATTAGCTGGTGGTTCAGGTAGTAAGCTAAAGATTATTGCTTTTTTGGTTCTGCTTTTTTAACTGTCCCTCGGCAAAACCTCTTTCCTCTTTCTATCTATATTCTTAGTACCGATGTGGATCACATTAACTGGACATTTCCCTTCCCACTCCAAGTTCTTCTGCAGCTCAGATGAGATAGCCTGAACCTGGGCACCAGGCGGGCAACGCAGCCGTCAGAATTCTCAATCCTGGCTATACAGGATATTCTTCTGACTATACTATCCCATTATAACTGTGTTTCTCTTTTTTCTTCCCCCTCTTGAATGGGTCCCTAGAACACAGTGTTATGGTTGCCCATCAAAAGTTGCCCATCCCCCCTATAGCCCTTATTTTTACCCAAACAGAGAGCAAGACTCTCAAACCTGTTAGTCAGACTCAGGTGCTGAGGCTCTTGAGACCTGTTACCCCTAAGTTTGTTGTATGCGCTGTGGAACCAACCAACCAGCTCATAGTTGGAATAGCTTGCTGCCATGAATGCTCCTTTTACTAGGTCTGTTTTGTTAATAAGGCAAAATTAATGGCCCTTTACTTGGATACACATAGTATTTGGAACAAAATAAATTAATTAATGGCACAAATATAGATTTATGGGTTTGATCTTACAGTCATTGCAGGCAAATGGTTACAAGAAGATCAAAGCAGGGAAGTATTCAGGCATATTGACTTTTTGAAAAAACAAGTGGGAAGGAGATAACAAAGTGTAGAGCTGGATGAACACAGCAGGCCAAGCAGCATCAGAGGAGCAGGAAGGCTGACGTTTCAGGCCTAGACCCTAGGGTCTAGGATAGCTTTGTTAGTACATGGTAGAATAAGTGGTATCAAGAAATAATCTTGGAATTGAAAATGTAGAGACTATGTGAAAGGAGCAATAAATAGCAGGGGGAAGAAGTCGCTGGTGAGAATAATCTATAGGCCCACCGAATAGTAGCTGTACTGCAGGACAGAGAATAAATCAGGAGATAATGAAGGCCCATTCGGCTTTGGTGTGTCCAGTCTAATTACAATGGATGAAACTGAAAGTTTTTAATCACCTTTTGTTTCTAATCTTTCTCCTTTACTACTTTTGTCCTTCTGTCTGTTCTCTGAAATTAGTACTTCTTCCATTCCTCTTTGTTCTAAGCTGGTCTATGGCAACTCATCTTCTCTAATTTCCCTATTTCTTGGAGTTCAAGTTTTTTTTTAAATTCCTTTTTCTAAATTCTCAGTTTTTCTTTTACCTGTCTTTTCATTGCAAGTTTCATAACTCCATGCACCTTTCCGTTACTTTGATTCTCTCCCCTCTTTCAAGTCTTCATTTCTAAACATAGCTAATTCCAATTGCGCCACCCTAATTTTCAAGAGTCATTTCTTCCAGTTCTAAATGTTAGAGAATCACTTGAAGCATCTCACCCTTGCATGGTCCTGATTTAACTTCTGTCTGTTAACTTTCCACATTCAGCTTTAGTCCAAGAATTGAAATGATCCATATTACATCTTCCACTTCCAGAAAACTCTTAGCAACATTCAAAACCACTTTTGAATTCCATGCAACTGACACCACCACAAAGCAGCCATTTTATGTCCAGAATAACCACACACTTGTAATTTTTTGAAAAGAAAGACACAAATCCTTTCTAAGTCCAGAAAATGAAAATTCCAAAAATTCCTAGCTTATGTTATTACTGGCCATGTCAGATCCCAGACTGAAATATGTCTTGATATACTTTGTTTTCTTTGGGTGGACTTTCACTTAAACACGAGCAAACAATGGTGCAAATTTGCTCCTAACAATAAAATTGAAGTCTATAGAGCAGATATAAAGACAAATACAATAAACCAAGCCACTGCTTATTGCACAATTTGAAAGGCATGGAAACACACAATAAAATATAATATTCCATATATCCCAACAGCAAACCTTTATAGTACTCATACACCAAATGAAATCCCTTTTCTATTACATCTGTAGGTTTGTCTTAACTGTTGCTTTCAGTACCCAGTTTTGAGAATTTGATAGCCTGTTGTTTGAATACTCAAAGAATTGAGCTTAAATAACCCCTTCAGAGTTTCCATCAAATACCTCTAATCTGGAATTTTCTATGTAAAGACTGTACATTTCAAACTTTTTTCAACTAACTCCTTGCTCCATGGGAAATTGTTTTAAATATCTAACTTCGACTGGAATATCTACAAACTGAAACAAGATGCTCCCAAGCTATAGTTCTTACCCTATGAGAAAAAAATCTCCTGATCCTTCTTACTGAAAGCAGTCTGATGCTCTTCAATATTTATTCTGGTCACTCATAAAACTCTCCCAATGCAAACAAATTTCAGTTAGCAGTCTGGGACCTATCTATCTATTACTGGTTTAAAAAAACCCTGGCTGTATAAATAGTCACAATTTAATCAGTAAGCTCCTTCACAGAAACAGACCCACATGCCACTTGTTCAAAATCCAAACTCTAAAATCAGTAATATTAAGTATATCCAAAAATCACACACCATAGATCATACATGGAAGTGACACATGGAGTAAGTTGCCAGCTTTTGCTGAACCATTTACTGAAGACACAAGAAACACATGAGTTTAACAAAATCAGAGGGGTGGCAGGAGAAATTTCCATAATTAAATATGCTAAATTGCATTTCAGTCATATGCAAATGAGTAGTTAAGAGTAATCACCTAAAACAAGTGAGTTTCCCATTTTATTATGTTACCATGTTGCCTTGTTACAGTTTTTCTGCTACCGGCAATCTGATGCATATCCTCTTGCACAATTTTCTGTACCTACCTGCCATCATAATCACTTCAGTGAGTTTCACAAAGTCAATCTCCCGTGATTAAGATGTAGTTGGTAAATGAACTAATTGGCACATAAACTATTACTCTACTGTTGGGCTGGATACCATGAAAAATGAATTGAGTTGTACACACCAGAGACTGTTTGACATGAAATATGATGTATTTTGTAAATGTAACCTATAATGGCAAGAATACTGAGGCAGTTCAAGTCATGAAAGAAACTGACTGGTGTTGTACCTTACGTAACATACAATTTTGCAGAAAAGTAGCTCTTACAAAACAAGGTTAGCGCATTGCAGTTCAGATTTTCTGACTGGCGTACCCAAATACGAAATCATAGACTATTGAATGGTATTAGGTGACTGCATTAATGTTCTCCTGTAATTTTACAGATCCAAATTAGAGTTTCAGCAATATATCATAGCCGTGGCAAATGTACTGAGCCACTTACACTGTACTGAGAGAAATGGCTCTGCAGTACACCAAATGTAATGTCAAATTTGAACTGTTACGTAATGTACTGAAATTTTATGAAAAAAATGTATTTTGGGTGACAACATGAGACTCTTATTTAATCTGGTTGTAGCACACAAGGTTAGTATTATAAAATGCAATAATAAAATCAAGATGATTTCATTTCTGGAAGTGCAATAATATATTTTAATTTATAAAAAGGAAGGACAATCACAATATGCTTATTCACAAAATCTTGAAGAACTAAGCATATCACTTTATACTAATATTGATTCAGTCATGAAGTCTGTGTGACATGCTATATACTTAAATGGACAGTATTGTAAGAGGTCTCATTATTTAAGGTCATAAGATTGATATTTGAATAATGGTAAAATTCTGAACATGCTACAGTATTTATGTACACTACAAAATGCACACATAATTTAGGAGCTATGTTCACTTGTGGCATCAAGATTTTGCCTCCAGCTCCATTCTCATTCCCCACATCTATAAAACTGACAAGCAATAAAATCCATACCTGCATATATTGTCCTTGGCATTCCCTGCCTCCCACAACAAGACAACAAGCACACTCCCACCACACACACACACACACACCCCTTGCATTGCTCTTAATCACATTGAAATAGTAGGCTCTCGATTTATAGTTTTTTTTGGGCTATGCTTTTTATTCTGATTCTCTTACACCTTCAGTTACAGATAAGAAAGGTAGGTTGCCGAGTGAATGTGTAATAAGCATGTGATGACTAATAGACACAGCAAAAGAATGTAACTGATTGCTAGATTGAAATGTATCAAAATAGTTTATTTCCCTTCTTGCTTTCCATTTCAAATCCTGGTGTAATTACTGCCCCATCAGTTCCATTGCCACACTGTCAGAAAGATGCAGCACATTAAAAAATGTATTTTCATACCCTGAAGTGTAAACAATTCGGATGAAATCAAATCAGCTTTCAATCAGAAAGTAAGCATGTATTCACACAATTGAGTGGCTATGTCAGTGCATGGTGCTTGTGTATATGTGAAAGTCAAAATCAATAAAAGCCAAATCTCACTGTAATGCCCCCATTAGATTAGAAACCTTCTTGCTGCAGAAATAGATTTGTATGATCCTGTTGCTTTTTTATGTTGTGGAGTTTGCCATATTAAATTGGCTGGCAACACACAAACCACAGACACTGCCATGTGAGTACTCATAGTCATAATTTAAATTGGTGTTGCAAATCCTCCTAAGTATTTTGTATAAACTGAGGGCAAGGAATCTAGAACGTTACCCCCAATTTTACATTATTATTAATGATGAGATAAACACTATCAGTAAGAAATTAAATGCACACATGCAATTAAATGCAGAAATTCAGAAGTTGCTGTCAGAAATACTTTGCTCCTCCACAGGCTATGATGTAACCATCTGAACCAATTTACTCAGCATTGAAAGGACTGGATTGGTATGAACATGAGGTACTGGTCAAAAACAAAAAAATGCTGGAAATCACAGTGGTTTGGGCAACATCTGTGGAGTGAGAGTAAGCTAACACATCAAGTCTAGATGGCTCTGATGAAGAGTCATCGACTCGAAACATTAGCTTGCTTTCTCTCCATGGATGCTGCCTGACCCACTGTGATCTCCAGCATTTTTTGTTTTCAGTACAGATTCCAGCATCTGCAGTAATTTGCTCCTACTATGAGGCACTGGCCCATTGATTACCCACTAAACAGCCAGTTTCAGTTTAGGCTGATTTTTTTTAATCAGCGTGATAAATTATAATTACTGCCAAACAACCTCTTTCTTGCAAACATGGACTCTAAATCCATCAGAATTACGTTTGTTTTGGAGAATTCTTCAAAAAGTAATTTTTTCCTTTCTCTTCCTCTATCTTTCCCAAATTTCTATCCTAATTTTAATTTTGCTGTTTTGTACATGACTTGAATATAATTTATATTTTGTGGTTTAGACTCCAGGTACAATTCTTAAAAATAAGGGAGTGCATGTTCAGTGTTTAAATATTAAAAATCTTTTTTTTCGCAGAATCACCTATTGTTACAGTGCGGAAGGATGCCATTCAGCTCATTGTATCTATCACCAGCTGTCCAACAAGCATTATGATTTGGTGCAAATCATCTACGGTTTCTCCCACCCTTGGACATTGGATGATTATTTGAACATAAGCAATGCCTTTTAGAATGCCTCAACTGAACCTGCCTGCATTCCAGACTTGAACAACTTGTTGTGTAAAAAAGATTTTTTCTTGCATCACAAGCGCAATGTTTGCAAATAATTTTAAACCCGTGCCCTCTTATTCTTGATCTGTTCCATGAGCAGAAACAGGTTCTCCCTAGCTACCCTATACAGCCCTTCATGGTTTGAAAACTATCAGATCTCCTCTTAGACTTCTTATCTCCAAGGAAATCAGTCCCAACTACTCCAATCAATCCTCATAACAGCCCTGGAACCATTTTTTAAATCTCTTCTACACTCTCTCCAGTGTGTTCACATCCTTGCTATTGGGAAAGATAAAGGAAGAGAAAGAAGATCTATAGGAAAAGGATAAAAAAAAAGAATTCTCCAATACGAACTTAATTCTTTTTTGTTGTTCTCCTTTGTTGTTTTCTATAGACCTCCCAATTCTCAGAATTACTGTTATTTCTGGCAAAATTATAAGCCCTTTCTTTTAATATTATGAAATTCTGACCTTCTTTTGGCAGCCATGTTTGACCGACTTTTTGGAGGTATGTATAGTAGCTGTGAGTCAAGTAACAGCTCTTTATGGACTATCCATTGCCTATGTGTAATCATGACTTTTAATATATTTTCCCAGTGTACCTCAGCTATTTATCACTCTTGCTTCAGATTGAAGTACCTCGCTTTTAAACATAATGTAAAATTCTATCACGTTGTGGTCACACATTCTTAAAAGTTGTTTTACAACAAGATTGTTAATTATCCCTTTCTCATTACAAAAAAACTACATCTAAAATAGCATATCCTCTAGTTGGCTCCTCAACGTACTGCTCTAGAAAGCTATCCCTTAGACACCTCAGAAACTCATCCTTCACAGCTTTAGTGTTTATTTGATTTACTGAGTCTATAGGTAGATTGAAGTCACCCATAATGATTGTATTGCCCATGCTACATGCTTTTATCATTTCTTGACTAATACCACACCCCATTCAACCATCACTATTGTTTGGTGGCTTATAAGTAACTCCAACCAATGTCTGTTGCTCCTTGTTGTTTCTTAGCTCTACCCCAACAGATTCTTCCTTATTGCCTGCCTTTCCTAAACATTAACTTTCCTTGAACATTCTGTTCCCAGTCCTGGTCACTATGCAGCCATGTTTCTGAAATGGCAATTAGATCAAACCCATATATCTTTATTTGCATCTTTAGATCATCTGCTTTGTTGTGAATGCTGCGTATATTCTGGTAGAATGCCCTTAACTTTGTCTTTTTGGCATCATTCCTCTTTCAAAACATGCTGAATGCTCAGCTTTGTTTCTCCTGCTTTCTAGTCTCCCTAGCACCTTCTCGACTTCAAGCTACCAACTTTAGGGAGTGGGTTAGCTCAGTTAGCTGGACAGCTGGTTTACAATGCAGAGCAACGTCAACAACATTAGTTTGTTTGCTGCACCAGCTGGAGTTACCACAAAAGACTCTTTTTCTCAACCTCTTCCCTCACCTGAGGCATGATAACCCTCAGATTAAACCACCATCAATTACTTCTCTCTAATGAGAGAGCAGCCCTATGATCCAATAGGACAATGGCAACTTTACCTTTACCAACTTTACTTCCTTCCAATTTGGGTTGCCTGTCTTGTTCCCATTCCATGATTAGTTAGCTTAATCCCCCTATTAAATCTTTGTGCAAGTCCCAGACCTGTTAAGATGTAACCTGTTCAGCTTGTACTGCTCCCACCTGCCCCAATTCCTCAAAAATCAGATGCCTTCTTTTCTACATCAGTGCTGCAATCATATCTTCAATCAATCAAGCTTCTTGTTCTTATGCTGACTAGCCTGTTGCACTGGGAGTAATCCTGAGACCACAGGTCCTGTTTTTTAAAAAAAATTTTATTCTAACTTCCTGAAATCTGCCTTCAGAATCTCTTCCCTCTTCCGACCTATGTAATTGAGACAATGCGGGCCACAACTTCTGGCTTTTTCCACTCCCCAGAAGGATGTCCTGCAGCCCCTCCATGATACAACACACCATCCTTGAATCAGGTTTACTGCCACACTATAGAACTATGACTATGATCTATGAATATGGAATCCCCCATAACCATTTCTCTTCCATTCTTCCTCCCCTTCTCCATGGTGTGATGGCCTTCGCTCTGGCTGTAATTCTGGAGGAACCATCACTAGCTTCCAAAATGATATTGAATATTAAGGACTAAAGACTCGGAGGACTTCTGCACTACCTGCCTGGTTTGCTTAGACTGCCCTAGTAGTCACCCATGCCCTATATGCTTCTAATCTGCAGTGTAACTACCTGCATATGTGTGCTATCCATGTAGTCCTCTGCTTCAAGCATGCACAACAGTGACCCCAGCCACAGTTCAATTTCCAAAATCCAGAGCTCAAGCTTGCACAGCCAGTGTCACTCCCTGCAGATGTGTTTGTCTGGAACATGGAATGTACATGTTTTCAAACATACTGCAGGATGTCCACTCTACTTGGCCCTTCTGACCTGCCATTCTATAAATCTAATAACTACTTGTTATCCTTAGAATAAGTATGGACTTACTTAGAAAACCTAACAAGCTATTTCTGAGAAAAAGAGTAAGAAAATAAATATCCACAGACTTAGACACAAATTAAACATCTAACAATTGCTTTAAAGATTAGAACTAATGACCTAACCTATTCAGCTGCTTTCTCTGCACTCATGCTATCATGCTGCTAATGGTCTCAGTACAAGTAGGACTCTCATACACACCTTACTTCTCTCCTCCTCACAGAGACTTTATTTCTTGAAGTAAACCTTACTTAAAAGAAAAACTCTCTTTGCCCCTCTGTCCTGAATTACCAAATTGAACCAAATTATCAGTTGCTCCCTCTCTCAATTTCACCCTGATGAAGCCTCCCTCACTCTGACTTTGTAGTTTCCTCTGACCACATGATGAGTTGCTTGTTTTTCTTAACTTCCTGATACTGTTGTGTAATTAATTATCATATATCATTTATGGTAATAAATCAATAATAATTTGCTAATATTTGCAGTGAATGTTCATTTATAAAGAAGATGTTGAAGCAGTGTGACAGAATGATGGTGAATTGGGAGAAATGCCAAATTAAAGTAAAGTATTCCCAGGGGATGGCACCCTTAGAATCAGAAAGCATATGAAAGAATGATTTCGTAGACATATAAGATAATTACTCAGGTCTTGATCAATAAAAGTAGTATCTTCAACCATAAGACCATAAGCTATAGGAGCAAAATTTGGTTATTCAGCCCATTGAGTCTATTCCACTATTTGATCATGGCTGGTATGTTTCTCAGCCCCATTTTCCTGCCTTCTCCCCATAACCTTTGATTCCCTTACAAATCAAGACCCTATCTATCTATGTCTTAAATACACTCAGTGACTTGGCCTCCCCAGCCCTCTGTGGCAATGTGTTCCACAGATTCACCAGCCTCTGTCTGAAGAACTTCTTCCTCATCTCAGTTTTAAAGGGTTGTGTCTTCACTCTGAGGCTATGCCCTCAGGCCCTAGTCTCTCCAACAAGTGGAGACATCTTCTCCACTTCCACTCTATCCAGGCCTCTCAGTATTCTGTAAGTTTCAATGAGCTCCTCCACATCCTTCTAAACTTCATTGAGTACATATCCAGAGTCCTCAACCACTCCTCATATGACAGGTCCTTCCTCCCCAGGATCATTCTTGTAAACCTCTTCTGGACCTGCTCCAAGGCCAGCACATTCTTCCTTAGATATGGGGCCCAAAACTGCTAACAATATTCCAAATGCAGTCCAAGAACAGCCTTTTACAGCCTCAACATACGTCCTGCTCTTCTGTTCTCATCCTCTCAAAACTAATGCTAACATTGCATTTGCTTTTCTATCCACCGACTGAATCTGTATATTAACCTTAAAAGAATCTTGAACTAGGACTCCATCAGATTTCCAAAGCCTTTCCCCATTAGTGTACACCTCTATTTTTCTATGAAAGTGCATAATCTCACAAATTCCCACATTGTATTTCATCTGCCACTTCTTTGCCTGTTCTCCTAGCCTGTCCAAGTCCTTCTGCAGCCTCCTTACTTCCTCAAATCCACCTGTCCCTGCACCTATCTTTGTGTCACCTTGACAGGGTAATATTTGTCTGTGTTTCAAAAATTGTTGCTCATTTTGGAAGATCATTTTTGATTGTCAAATGATTATAATTGATATTGGTTGCTACAAACCTGGCTAATGAGACTGAACTGCAACTGCATTTTCCAGTATTAAAAATATGTAGGCCATAAACTTTATTTTTATGCCTTGTGGAGTTCAGTGCAAACATTCAGTCTCCTTCTAATCAGAGGATAAATTGTAGGCTGGGACTGGCTGAATCTTTCACAGATTCCAATCTGCTGGAAAATATATATTGTGAACGCTTGATAAAATGCCAATCTCTTATGGTAGAAGATATCACCTCACTGGCCACTGATGCAATATCATTAATTTGTTGTATAAACTTACTGTTGAATAGTCTTCTAGGTCTAAATGAATCTACATAATCAGCTCCCTGCATCTCCCAGTACCATGCATGTTTATAGCATTTAGTAATGATCAAAATGAAGAGATAAAACCTAATTTAAATTGCATAATGGCATGGATTGCCTCACGTTTGAATGATGCTTCTCCCAGGTAGATGAGGTGACAAACTGTACTTCTATGCATGTACAAACCTTGCTTCTATGCCATCCAGTTTTGTTTTATTTTTCCATCCTTACAACATCTCGTTGCTATGGTATATTTTTCATCACAAACCAGGAGCCGATCAGACCACAAAATATTCGGTTGTAGCAACAAACCCACTCAATAGTCAGCCTCAGATAATGGATTGATCATCAACCTGGTGTCAGTTTATAAAGCCAATCAAGCTGAGAAATAGACACATGTAACAAAGCTCACAATTGAATTCATGGTGAAAAATCACTTCCTACTAAAATGCTGCTGTGATGGCTTTTCAAAGCTGTATCTGGATTGTATGAAAGCACAGTATTATTGAATATGACATGCTCTTATTTCTATAGCGTGATCGATTTAAATGCTTATACATCTAACAGAAAGACGAATAATTTAGATACAGTTTCTGCAGAAACTATCACTGTCATATTTCCTTTAAAATGGAATCAAAACACTGAAATGATCAAATGTTAGCTAAAACAGGAAAAATGTAAATCAAGTAGTGCTGGACAAATTTGTGATAAACAGACTTGAGTTGACAATAACATAGTGACTGGGAAAAATTTCTAAAGGACAGGACTGCTTCTACAATTTCTGCCTGAAATAATGCTACTGTAATTCTGCTAAGTATTATTTCCCAACCTGTTTTTGCCTCTTTGCTTCTTCGACTGAAGGCAATCAATTCTGCTGGTATATGACTTTGCAGGTACTGAATTTCACCCAAATAAAATTCTCTGTTCTTTACAAGAGTCTAAACATTTTATGCAGCCAAACTTTTAACTTTACAGTCTGTGATGAGTGTACACTTCCCTGTAAGTGTTACAGGATATCAGTTGCGAAGGAAATAATCTGATTTCTCTCATCTTAGACCAGTTTTACTGAGTTCACTGAATTCTGCACAAGGGTCATGAAACATGAACCCTGATTTCTCTCCACAGATGCTGCCAGAGTTGCTAAGCTTTTCCAGCAATTTCTGGTTTGGTACCAGTTTTACTAATGTTGATTTTTGGCCAGCAACAACATACTGGCTGTGATCAGCTGACTTGGCACATGCAAGCAGCCAGTAGCTATTGTCTGTATATAAATGGCAAGGTAATTGTGTATATTCAAGATCATGCAGTAAAAAGTAGGTTGAAAAATATATGGTTTCTTTTGAGTCTGCGTAAGGGATTAACAACAGGAAAGCCTCTGACCTCTTTTTCTTGATAACAATTGTCCATAAACAAATTGTGGAAGAGTTCAACTGCCCCCTTTACAACGTGCACAGTTATGATCAGGAGATTGCTGTTAAACACTAGAAAGATTGTTTGACTCCATTCTATAACTAAATGGAGCCAAATTCAAGATAGGACATGAGAAACATAACCTGCCTCTGAAGCTATTTAACCTGAATTATTGCTTAAAAAAAAGGTTTCACTAATCTGAACATTCTTGCTTTGCTGTTACTGAGTCTAAAACTTATTGTTAGCAATATTAGCTGTTGAATGCTTAATATATTTGTATGCCATGCCCTTGTCTGTAATATTATTGAAAGTGTTAACTTTTTCTTTAAATAAAGATATGCTGGCTAAAATAGTAAGAAGAGAAATGCTTTGTAAATGTGTTGTGTTCATCTATTAATATTGTATCATTTCCAGCCATAAATAAACTTCCTTAAAGTTACATAATTATGCAGAATAGAATTCTTGGTACAAGTACAAGCCTTAAACAATGTCTACAGCCTCGATTATGTATAAACATGTGTAATAATCTAAGTTATTCTTTTTGTATATACCATTTTATTACAGTTCAACTTGGAAGCTACCTAAGACTTTTCAGAATAGATATGCACTAGTGATCATTTGAACATATGTGAAGAATTTAACGTGGATTTGAAATGTAATCTTGTGTCCAGAGTTGTTGCTAGGACAATCACAATCTTTGGTAGAATTTGAACTTATTTAGATATAATCTTGAAGAAAAGGTGTGGTAAAACCTAACTTGTAAACAAAGATTTCATACACTTTGTAGGATTGATGTAGAGGTGCTGGTGTTGGACCGGGGTGGACAAGGCCAGAATTCATATGACAGCAGGTTATGGTCCAACAGGTTTATTTGGAATCACTCATTTCAAATAAACCTGTTGGATGATAACCTGGTGTCGTGTGACCTCTGACTCTGTAGGACTGGGCTAGGAAGATTCTATCATAAAACCATTTACGTCAAGATTCAGACAGGATCTTCCAAAACAATACTCTTGACCATTTTGATATATTAAATTAACACAGCAAGACAATAAAGGACAGTATAATTACTGTAATGCAGAAAGTTGAACTTACAGTATATGGAAATAATTGGGCAGAACATCCCAACTCAGTCCAACAATTTTTTATCAGTTAATGCATGATATATTTATTAATTCTCCCCTATGACTGCTGCTAAAGTTATCGCATAGATATGTTTCTGTGCAAGCTATTTTATCAGTAATTATTTTGTTGTACATTAACTCTACATTAAATAGCAAATTCATCTTTATCAATAAGCTGGAGTGGTGCCACATAAATTCATGCCACTGTACCCAGCAGTTTTAAGTGTTTTCTGCCTCCGGAAACAAAACAATACTATTACAATACAATACTAATACAATACTAGGTAGTGCCTCCCACCCATCCTCCTCCTCTAACCAAAAAAAAAAGGTTCTGAGCGCTGATTTGGTAAGGCTACTAGTATATGTTTTTTAATTTGTCTGTTTGGGAATTCAGAACAGTGGGAATGGATGTTAGGGCAGTTGTATGCTCCTCCTGTAGAATGTGGGAGGTAAGGGTCACCACTAGTGTCCCCACTGACTTCATCTGCGGGAAGTGCACCCAACTCCAGCTCCTCGGAAACCGTGTTAGGGAACTGGAGCTGGAGCTGGATGAACTTCGGATCATTCGGGAGGCTGAGGGGGTAATTGAGAGGAGTTACGGGGAGGTAGTCACACCTCAGGTACAGGAAAAAAGTAGATGGGTTACAGTCAGGGGACGGAAAGGGAACAGGCAGACAGCGCAGGGATCCCCTGTGGCCATTCCCCTCAAAAACAAGTATACCGTTTTGGATACTGTTGGGGGGGATGACTTACCAGGGGTAAGCCATGGGGTACAGGTCTCTGGCACAGAGTCTGTCCCTGTTGCTCAGAAGGGAAGGGGGGAGAGGAGGAGAGCATTAGTCATTGGGGACTCCATAGTTAGGGGGACAGATAGGAGATTCTGTGGGAACGAGAGAGACTCGCGGTTGGTGTGTTGCCTCCCAGGTGCCAGGGTCCGTGATGTCTCGGATCGTGTTTTCGGGATCCTTAAGGGGGAGGGGGAGCAGCCCCAAGTCGTGGTCCACATAGGCACCAACGACATAGGTAGGAAAAGGGATGGGGACGTAAGGCAGAAATTCAAGGAGCTAGGGTGGAAGCTTAGAGCTAGAACAAACAGAGTTGTTATCTCTGGCTTGTTACCCGTGCCACGTGCTAGCGAGGCGAGGAATAGGGAGAGAGAGCAGTTGAACACGTGGCTACAGGGATGGTGCAGGAGGGAGGGATTCAGATACCTGGATAATTGGGGCTCATTCTGGGGTAGGTGGGACCTCTACAAACGGGATGGTCTACACCTGAACCAGAGGGGTACCAATATCCTGGGGGGGAAATTTGCTAATGCTCTTCGGGAGGGTTTAAACTAATTCAACAGGGGGGTGGGAACCTGAATTGTAGCTCCAGTGTACAGGAGGTTGAGAGTAGTGAGGTCATAAATAAGGTTTCAAGGTTGCAGGAGTGTACCGGCAGGCAGGAAGGTGGTTTGAAGTGTGTCTACTTCAATGCCAGGAGCATCCGGAATAAGGTGGGTGAACTTGCAGCATGGGTTGGTACCTGGGACTTCGATGTTGTGGCCATTTCAGAGACATGGATAGAGCAGGGACAGGAATGGTTGTTGCAGGTTCCGGGGTTTAGATGTTTCAGTAAGATCAGGGAAGGTGGTAAAAGAGGGGGAGGTGTGGCATTGTTAGTCAAGGACAGTATTACAGTGGCAGGAAGGATGTTTGATGACAACTCGTCTACTGAGGTAGTATGGGCTGAGGTTAGAACCAGGAAAGGAGAGGTCACCCTGTTGGGAGTTTTCTGTAGGCCTCCGAAAAGTTCCAGAGATGTAGAGGAAAAGATTGCAAAGATGATTCTGGATAGGAGCGAAAGTAACAGGGTAGTTGTTATGGGGGACTTTAACTTTCCAAATATTGACTGGAAATGCTATAGTTCGAGGACTTCAGATGGGTCAGTTTTTGTCCAATGTGTGCAGGAGGGTTTCCTGACACAGTATGTAGATAGGCCAACAAGAGGCGAGGCCACATTGGATTTGGTACTGGGTAATGAACCAGGCCAGGTGTTAGATTTGGAGGTAGGAGAGCACTTTGGTGATAGTGACCACAATTCGGTTACGTTTACTTTAGCGATGGAAAGGGATCGGTATATAAAGCAGGGCAAGAGTTATAGCTGGGGGAAAGGCAACTATGAGGCGATGAGGCAAGATTTAGGATGCATAGGATGGAGAAGGAAACTGCAGGGGCTGGGCACAATTGAAATGTGGAGCTTGTTCAAGGAACAGCTACTGTGTATCCTTGAGAAGTATGTACCTGTCAGGCAGGGAGGAAGTGGTCGAGCGAGGGAACCGTGGTTTACTAAAGAAGTTGAATTTCTTGTCAAGAGGAAGAAGGAGGCTTATGTAGAGATGAGGCGTGAAGGCTCAGTGAGGGCGCTTGAGAGTTACAAGTTAGCCAGGAAGGACCTAAAGAGAGAGCTAAGAAGAGCCAGGAGGGACATGAGAAGTCTTTAGCAGGTAGGATCAAGGAAAACCCTAAAGCTTTCTATAGGTATGTCAGGAATAAAAGAATGACTAGAGTAAGATTGGGGCCAGTCAAGGACAGTAGTGGGAAGTTATGCGTGGAGTCCGAAGAGATAGGAGAGGTGCTAAATGAATATTTTTCGTCAGTATTCACGCAGGAAAAAGACAATGTAGTCGAGGAGAATACTGAGATACAGTCTATTAGACTAGACGGGATTGAGGTTCATAAGGAGGAGGTGTTAGCAATTCTGGAAGGTGTGAAAATAGATAAGTCCCCTGGGCCGGATGGGATTTATCCTAGGATTCTCTGGGAAGCTAGAGAGGAGATTGCAGAGCCTTTGGCTTTGATCTTTATGTCGTCATTGTCTTCAGGAATAGTGCCAGAAGACTGGAGACTAGCAAATGTTGTCCCCTTGTTCAAGAAGGGGAGTAGAGACAACCCTGGTAATTATAGACCAGTGAGCCTTACTTCGGTTGTGGGTAAAGTATTGGAAAGGATTATAAGAGATAGGATTTATAATCACCTAGAAAGGAATAATTTGATTAGGGATAGTCAACACGGTTTTGTGAAGGGTAGGTCGTGCCTCACAAACCTTATTGAGTTCTTCGAGAAGGTGACCAAACAGGTGGATGAGGGTAAAGCGGTTGATGTGGTGTATTTGGATTTCAGTAAAGCGTTTGATAAGGTTCCCCATGGTAGGCTATTGCAGAAAATACGGAGGCATGGGATTGAGGGTGATTTAGCGGTTTGGATCAGAAATTGGCTAGCTGTAAGAAGACAGAGGGTGGTGGTTGATGGGAAATGTTCATCCTGGAGTTCAGTTACTAGTGGTGTACCTCAAGGATCTGTTTTGGGGCCACTGCTGTTTGTCATTTTTATAAATGACCTGGATGAGGGCATAGAAGGATGGGTTAGTAAATTTGCGGATGACACCAAAGTCGGTGGAGTTGTGGATAGTGCAGAAGGATGTTGTAGGTTACAGAGGGACATAGATAAGCTGCAGAGCTGGGCTGAGAGGTGGCAAATGGAGTTTAATGCGGAAAAGTGTGAGGTGATTCACTTTGGAAGGAGTAACAGGAATACAGAGTACTGGGCTAATGGTAAGATTCTTGGTAGTGTGGATGAGCAGAAAGATCTAGGTGTCCATGTGCATAGATCACTGAAAGTTGCCACCCAGGTTGATAGCGTTGTTAAGAAGGCGTACAGTATGTTAGGTTTTATTGGTAGAGGGATTGAGTTTTGGAGCCATGAGGTCATGTTGCAGCTGTACAAAACTCTGGTGCGGCCGCACTTGGAGTATTGTGTACAGTTCTGGTCACTGCATTATAGGAAGGATGTGGAAGCATTGGAAAGGGTGCAGAGGAGATTTACCAGGATGTTGCCTGGTATGGAGGGAAGGTCTTATGAGGAAAGGCTGAGGGACTTGAGGCTGTTTTCGTTAGAGAGAAGAAGGTTAAGAGGTGACTTGATAGAGACATACAAGATGATCAGAGGATTAGATAGGGTGGACAGTGGGAGCCTTTTTCCTCAGATGGTAATGGCTAGCACGAGGGGACATAGCTTTAAATTGAGGGGTGATAGATATAGGACAGATGTCAGAGGTAGGTTCTTTACTCAGAGAGTAGTAAGGGCGTGGAATGCCCTGCCTTCAAAAGTAGTAGACTCGCCAACTTTAAGGGCATTTAAATGGTCATTGGATAAACATATGGATGATAATGGAATAGTTTAGGTTAGATGGGCTTCAGATTGGTTTCACAGGTCGGCGCAACATTGAGGGCCAAAGGGCCTGTACTGCGCTGTAATGTTCTATGTTCTATGTTCTATTTGCTTCTAAATTGGCTCATATATGATTCCCTTAACACAATAGATGTAAAACATGATATCACTATCTTAAAAAAAAGGCTACTTGCTGTTTGACACACAAAAACCAACAGAGCTGATAACTTCAGTTCAAGCATCAAATCTGTATGGAAATGAATATAGGCAGATCAATTTACATTGGAAGCTGATGCTGCCTATTAATTCCGAACGTACAAAAAAGATCACTGATCCATCCAGTTTGACCTTTGCAGGCAAGGTTTAGACTACGTGCACCATCCATCCACTCCTCAGTCACACAATATCCTTGGAATAACAACAAAGAAATGGAGAGGGAACAAAAATCTTTGATCAATAAATTCTGGAAATATTCTCTCTAACAACCAAATGCGTAACCAAGCAAACTCCAGAGGATGGAAATAATTGATAACATTAGTGTTTGCTCAACCCACCATTTTTTAATAGAACTTGAATTCATCCAGCTCCCTTTGAAAGACCTAAAACAAATCTATATCCTGTGCATTTTTTGGTTATCTATCCCATCAAGAACGGCCCTTTTAAAACAGGAATCCCTGAAGTTTACCACCCACGCCTTTACTTTGATATTGCTTAATGTTCCTTGCACGATATAACCCAAATATAATCTATTTCTTTAATCATTTTAAAGAAAAGAAATCACATTCCTTTAAAATCTATGGAGCTGATTGTAATCCACTGCCTGATTAAAACATTGAGGGAAGTTGTGGGGGGTAGAATTCTTAAAATGAGATCTGTTTCCCCTCTTGAACCTATTGCTTTCCCTTTTGGTCTCAATTGTAACCTGCTCATTTGAACTGCTGAACTCAAAACCTGCAGGAAGAATCCAGATTGGATTCCACTTATGTGATTTGGACTCAACTGCATTAGTAAAGGCTTAAGTTTTGGACCACTGACTGGTTTCTTGTCAGGTCACACTTCAATGAAATGGATTCTGGTCCATAAGACGGAAAACAATCACCTTTTCATGTGTACTTATGCTCTCCTTACAAGAGGAATGCAATGTTTAAATAGCCATCACTGGTGATAGTTATCATTGGAGCTTTTTTTTATTCTGGCTGAGCTCTCTCTTCTACCAACAAGCTTGTGAACATGACACCTGAACAACTAGAACATGCACCAATCCTGTACATACACATTTGTTCTAATTTTGCCATCAGTCTCTCAATCCAGCAGATAGTATAAATGGGGTGAATTCAGAGCTTGGGATACCATATCATGTTTCAATGAAAGCAATTCAGAAAACAATCTGAGTTGTTAAGATGACTTGTATTGCTGTAAACAGTTATAGAATAGGTGACAGTGGAAGGCGTTAGATAGAAAATTGGTTTCAAAGCAGAAGCTGGGGTGATGATTGCTTGGAACTTTTCAGGCAGGAGAAAGTCCATGAGATTTATGGGTTATTGTAGATGAATCTATGAAAGTGTCAGTGCATTGCTGAGCCGCAATAAAAAGGGCAAGAAAAATAAGATACTGATTAGAAAAGGTCACTTTATTGCCATGCCAGCTATTTGTCAGGTCCCATTCGTGAAATCATCCATTATTGTCTTGAAAGTGTATAGAGAGGAGACGATGATGGTTCCAAAATTTAACTTATGAGAAAAGTGTCAGTAATCTGTGTTTGTTTTAATTGTACCATTTCAGGGTTTAGGTCAACGACTTCAAATATGTAGTGGTGCTATGCAGAATTACATCCATTCTGCAAGGACAGGTATTGTCCTGAACCATCACCCTGTTCAACTTGTTGTTAGCTCCCACTTTGAATAACATTTGTATACTTTTTGATGTAACTTGGAGCCTGTTTAGAATCAGAAAGTTTTCCCTCTACCTAAGATCTGACTCTGGTAGGCTTCTTCAAAGCTCTTTTATTTACACTATAATACATCCTTTACTTCCAGGTAAATACATCTGTCTCTTTGTACAAACTATTCTATCTCTCTTTTCAAACTCTGCACATGTCTGCTGATGATACTGTTACAACATCATTCAGATCATTATTTTATTGGTACATCTCTCCCCCAAGTGTAATCATAACTTTTAAAATATTGTTCGAAGAATTTTCTTGAACTATTTCCCTAAGCAATTTACATTCCCAGCATTTTCCACCAAACAGCAAACTTTACAGGTTAAGCCTTTGCACTGCCTTTATAGCTCACCTGGGTCTTTTCTTGTCACTGTTAATCAATGGTGATAGTGTACAATTGGTTTGCTGACACCATTCTGTGAGTCAATTAATTTAATCTTTATGTTTTTGTCTCAGAGTTTGTGATATTCAAACTCATTTGTTCAGGCTGCCTCCAAAGCAATTAGAGTTTTTTCTGTTTTTCCTCAACATTCCAAAAGGAGATTGAATGGGATTGGGTGATAGTTGTTTAACTTGTTTGAGCACTCTGTCTTCAGGCTCTTGATCTCTGATCCATACCTTTTGACCTGGTACCAACATTGCTACAGTTGTCACTTCTTATTCTGTCATGGTCATCCAATGTAATATTTAGCTTTAGGTTCTGTTTCAACAATGGAATTTGTTTTTTCAACTTTTGACTGTTGCTGGAGAAAAAAATGTTACTTAAGGTTATTGCTCTATAATTCAGCATAGCTAAGTCCCAATCACTTCTTATTACCATTTTAATAGATATCACCACTCTCTCAGCCTCTCCATTGGCCTGTGGATTAATAGTAATGTGGTTGATTCATTGGTTGTATGTAAATTTGTCAAAATATTTATTTGTGACTTATGGGTGATTGTCCAAGACAAACTTAATTTGGAAAACCAGGAGTTGAAAAGATCTTTCAAATGAGCATAATAGGTATTAAGACAAGAAATATAGTGGCATCTTGGTGTCGACTTTATTGAAATTGTATTATGTATGGAAGCAGACCTTGATGAGAATTAAAAGCTGAGATTCCTTTGTTTGCCAGTAACAAAGCTAGCACCGAGGTGTAGCTGATAATCAGGAAGGCTAATGGAATGATGTCTATAATTCCAAGGAGTTTGGAGTATGGTAGTAGGGAAGTCTTACTGCAACTGTACAAGAGTTGGTAAGAACATGTCTGGAGCACTGTGAACAGTTTTCATCCTCTTATTTAAGGAATGATATCATCACTTCATTGGAGGCAGTTCAGAGAAGGCTCACTAGGTTGATGTTAATAGAGTGTGGAGGTGGAGGAACACAGCAGGTCAATGAGATCAGACCTCTCATCAGAGGAGCAGGAAAGTCGACATTCCAGGTTTACACCCTTTATCAGTTCTTGCTACCTCCAATTCACTAGGATGATATGGTATGGGGGGATTGTCTTATGAGCAGAGACTAAATAGGTTGGGACTCTACTCACGGGAGTTTAGAAAATGAGAGGTGATTTCATTGAAACATATCAGATTTTTAAAGGGTTTGTCAAAGTAAATGCTAAGAGGATGTTTTCCCTCATGGGAGAGTGTAGCACCAGAGGGCATAGTCTCAGAATAAAGGGGCACCAACTTAAGACTGAGATAAGATGAAATTTCTTCTCTCAGAGGGTTGTGAGTCTTCAGAACTCCTTGTCATAGAGAGCTGTGGAGGCAGAGTGCTTTTGTATATTTACTGGTGATTTAGATAGATTCTTGATCAGTAGGAGAATCAAGGGTTTTGGGGGAAAAAGCATGAAAGTGGACATGATGAATGTTGGATTAGTCATGATCCTTTTGAATGGTAGAACAGGCTCAAGGGGCCAAATGGCCTACTCCTGTTTCTATTTCTTATGGTAATTTCATTTGTCGCAGTGAAGCCATACTCTCCTAAGCAAACTTAGTAAATTTAACATTTTAAAAACATTGGTCATAATGCAAAACACAAGACCCTGGGCTGATTTATACCAGTGGCAGTTTCAGGGAGGTTTCTCTGGTGAGTTATCCTACACAATATTCCACTGCTGTCTGCATTATGTATGCTTCTATGGTGCTGTATTCTTACTATTGTGCACTCACCAATGATAGAAAGATTTGCCACTGCTGGGACCTAATGTAATTTCCACCACCATCGCCACATTTAAAGCTCAGCTGTGTGCCAAATCAATCACTGCCAGTCACAAAAAATCTCTCTCAGTGCACGTAGTGGGGGAGAAACAAAAAATAACTGCTTCTGGGGCATTCGGGCAGCACAAGTGGCACTTCATTGGAAGTAGAATCATTCATAAATGCATTGCTACTTTACATCATCACTCGTCTTATTAACTATTATTGTAACTGTAGTGTAAGACTTAAACTATAGAGGTTACCTGACCTTAGTACCATACCATGTTGAACCCTGGCTGAGGAAGTACTACTCTCTCCTAAATACCCAGCACAGTAAAACATCTTGTTACTGTTCAATGTGGGGGCATCACATATTGAAAAGCCTTCGAATAATCAAAAACATTAACTTTTATTAAACAACAGGAAAGGTGAAGGAGAAACAAACACCCCATGAAGTTGTGTCAGAGATAGTAGGAACTGCAGATGCTGGAGAATCCGAGACAACAAGGTGCAGGGCTGGATGAACACAGCAGGCCAAGCAGCATCATAGGAGCAGAGAGGCTGACGTTTCCGGCCTAGACCCTTCATCAGAAAAGGGGGAGGGGAAGGGGGTTCTGAAATAAATAGGGAGAGAGTAGGAGGCGGATAGAAGATGGATAGAGGAGAGGATAGGTGGAGAGGAAACAAACAGGTCGAAGAGGCGGGGATGGGGCCAGTAAAGGTGAGTGTAGGTAGGGAGTTAGGAAGGGGATAGGTCAGTCCAGGGAGGACAGACAGGTCAAGGGGGCGGGATGAGGTTGGTCGGTAGGAGATGGAGGTGCGGCTTGAGGTGGGAGGAGGGGATAGGTGGGAGGAAGAACAGGTTAGGGAGGCAGGGACGAGCTGGACTGGTTTTGGGATGCGGTAGGGGGAGGGGAGATTTTGAAACTTGTGAAATCCACATTGATGAAGTTGTGTTTGCTTTGGGAACAAACAGGAATATTGTCTTTTGAGCAACACCAAGTTTACAGTCAGTGAATGATTGCTTCACCCAGCTCATATCTATTAGATGCAAGTGTCCATTAAGTTCTAAGAAGAGTCACTGGGCTCAAAGCATTAATTCTGCTTTCTCTCCACAGATGCTGTCAGACCTGCTGAATTTCTCCAATGGTTTCTATTTTTGTTTGTTTCAATTGAGTCCTGCCTGGCTTCCTCATTAGAAGACTGTTGTCACTCACTCAGCTTTTCAGCATTCATCACATGTCCTCTCTCTCTGCGTTGGTTCTGTAGAACACAGCACGGCATGCAAGTCTCTCTGGTATGTATTGCAAGGCCCTTTCAGACCAATTCAAACATCAAAATCCCACTTTCAAGATGCTAATAGCTTGCCCCATAATTGCCCTGATCAATGAATGGGCTGCATTGTGGCTACACTTAGCCTCTGTCAGGTGTTGTATAATGGACTCATCATCCATGATTGCTGAGCGTAACCCTTGTCTCCCAGGAACCAGCCTTTTACGGTCTCCAGTCCTTGAAATAAAGTAGGAACTTATGAGTTCTCAAAGATATGGGTATCATTGGCAGCTCCAGGACATCTATGATGTGGCACCAATGATCACAGATGACTTACACATTCATGTAATAGAACCGTTTTCTGCTGGAGAAATTGGCTGCGCTATGAGATGGCACCTCAGGGATGTTGGTGGAGCCTACTGCCCTGGTTACAGCACTGCCCTCATGGGGAATCAAGATGAAGTATTGTGATCTGGCACAAATTGCACCACTAACAGTATTGATATATTTGTGGGCTGAGGATAAAGAGATCGCCCAGAGACCTTTTGCGGATCTTTGGAAGCAGCCAGTTGCAGAGTAACTTAGCGCAGTCGTTGCCACGGTGGGCACTCAGGCAGGATCGACACCCACCCCTGAGTTCACACAACCCATTCCAGCAGCTGAGACAATTCTGCAAAGGTGCCCCAGAACTGTCCTTTATCTCTGGCTGCAGTGCGCCTCACTTAACTGGGGGAAATGGCATTGATAATGAAAGAATATGAGCCTCCTGTACTTCCTGCATATCCTAAGGAAACCTTCACCTGTGACTCCTTTAAATAGTGGCTATTGGTGCTGGAGGTTGCTGCTGGTCCTAGGATTGTTGGCACATTTATTCCTCACCAATTTATCAGCACATTTGTTGCATCATTGCCACATTGTCTCTGCTGTGGCTGGATCCATTGCTCAATATTCCAATGAATCTACGTGGGGAATATCAGAAACACAACAGGTCCTTAGTGAGATGAGCATCAGCATGTGCATCAAACGCAAAAGGCAGATGAGCATAATTATCAATACAGTGGGACAAGGAATGCCATGGAATTCCTGTAGATAAACCTTTCCCATAGTGGACCTTATTCTGATATACGCAGCAGAAACTATGTCACACAAATGCAGTAGGAGATTATAAGCATGTAGAATTACTGAAACCTTACCCACCCAAACCCCCACATCACCCAAGAAAAAAACAGCATAGCGTGAAAGAGGATGAAGGCAAAAGCTTACAGTTCAAGGTGAGAAGTAATTAGCTCCCTGCCTTTGTATAGTCGATGAGATCTTGGATTGTCTTTATCAATCATGGCCTGCAGGTGATCCTTCTATGGTTGCTTGTGATTACTTCTGCTTCACAGAGTTGACTGAGTCATCCAGAACCAGGAGTCACAGTCTAAGGAAACTAAGTAGGCCATTTAGGACTGAGATGAGGAGAAATCTCTCACCAAGAGAGTGGTGAGCCTGTGGGATTCTCTGTCACAGAAAGTGGTTGAGGCCAAAATATTGAATATTTTCCAGAAGGAATTGATATAGTTCTTAGAGCTAAATGGATCAAGGGGTATAGGGAGAGAGCAAGCATACGATACTGAGTTGGATAATCAGCCATGACAATATTGAATGGAGGATTGTTCTTGAGTGGGCTGAATGGCCTACTCCTGCTCCTATCTTCTATGTTTCTGTATTTTTATGACTAAAATCAATTTGTAGTAATCAATGTCATGATCAAGATTGCTCGTGAACAGGATTTGTGTTACACATATTTGGTCGGTGCAGTATTTTATGATTAGAGAGCTTTAGCCTGTATTTTGTAGGTGTCAAATTCATGCAGCTACCTCTTGAAGGGCCTTACATTGCTCACAAGAAGCTCCGGGTGTGATTGCAGCTATTCTTTTTTCTCCATTATGCACTTGTGATTTGGATAAAGATGGAAGGCAACACAAGTCACTTTTTGCAGAGTGAGTCACAGGCACATTATATTAATTCAGGTATTACCACCCCAAACCTTCACAATGCTTTCTAACTTACCCTCCATGTTGTGAGTTTCTACCCAACTCTTTCATTTGTCTTGGTCTTCCAACATTACCCATATGAATCCTAGGCCTACAGCTTAGCCACACCATCAATAGTGATGCATTGTGCCCCCTGCCAAAGGGGACATCAGTATTCCTAGCATCATGGGTAGCTGCCCACTGCTGCCCCACACAATATGTTCCCTGTATCCTCCAATGTACTATTGTCTCCCACCCTTAAAGATTGACTTTCCTCCATCACAGCTATTGTATCCTAAATATTCAGCATGCTGCCGGCAATTTTCACTTTAACTCCCCCAACTTGCCCAGCAGTACAACCTAACAACATGCCTTGACACTTATTGACCAGATTCCCTGGAATGACTATCGACTAGCCCCTTGAGTAATTGGAAATTGGAACAACAGCCCTGACTGCTCTCTGTACAGCTCCCAACTAACTTATTACTAGTTCTCTATCTGCTTGCACTGGACCTATAGGTCTGACCATGGCCCACTCTGCAGATTGCAATGATATGGAACCCCTGACTGCTTCTAATGGCTGACTGACCATGTCTAAGCCTCTGGACTGAGGTCAGACGCTGCCCTTAACTGACTGTAGCAAAGCATGCTGACTGCTGACAGTCCCCCTTGACTGACTGAGAACTACTATTGATTTTCAGGGGTTTCCTGAAAAAGGCGGTCGAGCATTTGTAAGTAATTTTCAGGAAGATTCTTGAGTTTGTTAAGAAGAAGCAGTTTAGATACAGTACATGTATTAATTAGATTTTTACAAAATGCAATCCGTGACAGATGACAACACTTTGCTGATTCTGAAGATATTCTGTAGAACAGAGGAATCCTAGAGTTTTGGAGTGATGGTTTGCTTGTCCCTGGTACCATGGAGTCTTTGGTAGCAGCAGTCTTTGTTGTTCCCTTGGGCTGATGTAGGGGAGCTCCTGGTATTCTCCTATGAAGATAGTGGCTTGTTTCCCTGGATATGCCCCCAGGCCCCCTCCTCCCCTCTCTCTTTTTCTTTCTCCCTACCTATCCCTGTTGAAATATCTTATTTTAGCAGCTGGTAATCACATGTCTGAACTCTCTCAGCCAAAGACCACAGGCAGCTACCTATGATACCAGGAATACTGTTGTCCCCTTGACAGGCTTCACCTGATAGTTTACCATTCTTTCTAAGGAAGAAAAAAAGTTATTTTTCCTGAACAGTAGATTGATAGGACCCAATAAATCTTTGACATCAGTTATGACCTCTGTGATTCTTATGACCTTTGTTTTCATAAGAGATCTTTTTATATTTGTTGAAGGCTAGTTACTGCTGTAACACATCAGCTGCACAGAAAATACCAAATATTAACATTAAAAAATTCAGTTTTAAAGAGGATCCCAATTTCCAACACTACTCCCCTTAGAGTTTGAGACATGTCCATTTGGTTGAAGCAAGTTTTGTTTTTGCAATGTAAGCTACTGGCACATAGTCTAGGTGTGACACTGGTGTGGTACACTGTCATACAATCACATTTAAACCTCTTTGGCCTACCGACAACCAAGATAAACTGTTTGGCTTTGTGTGTATTAGAAACAGCAAGGCAAACAAAAGTACTGTGGGCCTGTAAGTTCTGAATGAGGCAGCAAAGTGCAAAAAGGCAAGGCAGAAATCTGTGAATATACAAGTAGAAGCAAAGTGAATGAAGACTAAGAATGCAAGTGAATAGAACAAATGTTGAATTAGATCTGCAAATGGAAATAATTTATGATGGCTAACACTATTATGAACATATTTGACCCCTTCGGAATCTGGGAGTGAAGCAAAACCAAGTTCTGGCTAGTACTTGGATCTAAGACCACCTGGGACTAACACATGGTGCATCATTGTTTGTGAAAGGGATCTAAGATTATGGAAGTGAGTGGAAATCAAAAGGCTGGCTACCATGATACTGCTGTGTACAACAGAAATGTGACTCCTCCTTGAAGGAGATGCAATGGCCTAGTGGTATTATTGCTGGACTGTGAATCTAGAGACCCAGATAATGTTCTGGGGACCTGGGTTCGAATCCTACCACAGCAGATGGTGGAGTTTGAATTCAATAAAATATCTGGAATTAAGAGTCTAATGATGCCCATGAATCCATTGTCAATTGTTGGGGGAAAAACCCATCTGGTTCACTAATGTCCTTTAGGGAAGGAAACTGCCATCCTTACCTAGTCTGGCCTACATGTGACTCCAGACCCACAGCAATGTGGTTGACTCTTAGGGATGGGCAATAAATCCTGCCTAGCCAGTGATGCCCTCATCCTGTGAATGAATAAATAAAAAGCACTTCAAGAAGAGCTTTTTTTTGTCGCATAACTAAGCTATTCTACCACCAGCTCAGTAAGATGTAATTATTTTATAAGAATACAAAAGTGTTGATTTTCTTCAGTGGTTACCTATTTATACCTCTGAGCCACAAGTGTATAGGCTCAAGCATCTCTGCAGGACTCGAGTACAGAATCTAGGTTAACACTTCACTGTACTGTAAAGTGTACAGAGGGAGTGCTGCATTGTTGAAGCTGATGTCTTTCAGATGAAATATTAAACTGAGTTCCCATCTGTTTATTTATGTGGATGTAAAAGATTCCAGGAACAGAGATGTCTGTTTGTCACTTGGCAATTTGTTTACCTCTTGCCCACCACTACGAGAACATATTAATTGGTCAATCTCTCATTGTAGTTAGTTTGGCAAAGTGTGTAAAATTGACAGCCATATTTTCCTTAAAACTGGCAGTTGTTACATTTCACAAGTAACTCATAGAATCCCTACAGTGTGTAAACAGGCCCTTTAGCCCAACAAGTCCACACTGACCCTCGGAGCATCCCAAACAGACTCATCCTCCTACCCTTTCCTTGTAACCCACCTAACCTACACATCCCTGAACACTTTGGGCAATTTAGCATGGCCAATCCACCTAGCCTGCACATCTTTGGATTGTGGGATGAAAGTGGAGCCCCCAGCAGAAACTCACACAGACATGGGGAGAACATAGAACCTCCACACAGACAATCATCTGAGGATGTAATCAAACCTGGGTCCCCGGTGTTGTGAAGTAACAGTGCTAATCATTGAGCCATCATGGTTTTGAAGCACTTCAAGACGATATATACATACTAGATTTTTTTTCTCTCTATAATAGCACAAAAGTTCTGATTAAAGAATCATTAAAATATCCTGGGGAAACATTTCACATTTAAAACCAGAAGGTAAAGAGTTAGTATTGCCCTTCCAATTGCTTATCTAATGACTTTTGTTGGATCACTTGTTATGCCCTTTGTTCTGTCAAGAGACAGGAAATATTGACCTTTAGCTGTACTTTAACTCTCCCTCTAGGGTCTTGATGATGACAAGTACAAATGTATGCTGTGTTTATTTATCCATGCAGAGTCATATTTATGACTGCTGCTTCTGGATGATACATAGCATAAAAATAAATACTCTGAGGGCAATTCTAATATACAGCCTCAAGGGTTATACGGAAAATTGATAATTCATTGTGATATGTGAAGCTGGACGTAAATATTTGTCCATTAGAGACTAATCTTGTAGCTTGTTTGCACAAATTCTCCAGTAGCCTTGAAAACAAACTGTAGTTACCCCTTAATAAAAGAAGAGTAACCTTGTTAGCCAGCACTGTAAATACATCACAGAAAAAACATGTACAATTTTCCATATATTTGAAGTTGCCTAATGTTGCATAATCAATTGTTTTAATGAGACATGGAAACATTTTGTTAACATAGTTTAAATATTTGTACTTGTTATTATTTCTAACTGACCCAGTGTATGGATCTTTTGAAAATGAAGATTTTTGAATTCTAAACATAAACAAAAAGGCCTTGCTGAAGTTTCATCATTGGTTCAGCTCTTTCACTATGGTATGAAACTTGTTGTCATTGAGGATGAATATATTTTGTGTAACTAATGCCTGACACTTTAGAAACTGATCCAATAAGCAGCTAAGCCCAACAAGGAAGATTCCTATTTAACCTATAGTCTCTGCTGAATTAAATGGTTGTAACATTAAGGATATAAAAAAAATCAGAAATATGAGCAGGGTTAGGCCATTTGGTTCTTTAGCCTTCTGTGCCATTCTTTAAGAATATGGCTGATCTGATTGTGGCCTTAATTCTACTTTTCTGTCTGCGCTTTCCCCATCCTTAACTCCCTTTGGGATCAATACCTTTCTAACCCAACCTTAAATACATTCAATGACCCAGCCTACACTGGGGTAAAGATTTCCAAAAAAAATGCATACCCCTGAGAGAAGAAAATCTTCCTAATCTCTGTTTTAAATGGGTAACTTTGTTTTTTTCAAAACCTTGTTCTACATTACCCACAAGGAGAAACATTTTCTAAGTATCTACCTTAAGCTTCGTCAGAATATTATATGTTTCCATAAGATCACCTTCATTCTTCTAAACTTCACTGAGTACAGGTCCAATTTGCTTAATCTTTCTTCATTAGTCAACTTCTTATTTACCAGAATTAACCTAGTGAACCTTTTCTGAAATACTTCAGGTACACGTATACCTCTCCTTCAGCAAGGAGACCAAAACTATCTGCAGTACTCCAGATGTGATCTCACCAGTGCTCGGTTCAGCTATAGCTTTCCTATTTTATATGCCATCTCTTTTGTAAAAAAAGGCCAACAGTCCATTCGCCTTCCTAATTATTTGTGTGCGTAACTCTATCTAATTCTTGTCAGAGGACTCCCAGAATCCTCAGTAGTGCAACATCCTACAGTCTCTTTCCACATAAATGATTTTTAGTCTTCCTATTGTAGAAGTGAATAATCTCACATTCTTCTACATTGTACTCTACCTGCCAAATTTTGTTCACCTTACCCTCATCTGTGTCTCTTTGTAGACTCTGTGTCCTTCTCACAACTTGCTTTCCTACCTATTTCTATTGTCAACAAATTTGTACGGTGCACCCAGTCTATCATCCAAACTTTTAATATAGATCATAAATAGTTAATAATACAGCACTGATCCCTGCGGAATGCCACTGGTCAACTCGACTCTATTGGTTCATTAACCAATCTCTATTGATGTTAATACCTTATCTCCAATATTTCTGTAGTAATCTTTTTTGTGACATTTTATTGAATGTCTTTTGGAAATCCAAGTGCGCTACAACTGCTGGCTCCCCTATCTTCATCCTGCTTGTTACATCCTCAAAGGCCTCTGATAAATTTGTCAAACGTGGTTTCTTTTTCACAAAGACATGCTGACTGTGCCAGATTGCATTATGATTTCTTAAATGTGCTGCTACTTCCTCAGTAATGGATTGTAACATTTTCCCACTGACAGATTTTGGCTAATTGGCTTATAGTTTCCTACCTCTTGTCTCACATCTTTATTGAATAGAATTGTCTTTTTTTTTGTGTTTTTTCCAACTTGCTATCACATTTCTGAAACTATCCCACCTCCTTTGCCTTTTCTCCTGTCTTTCCAAAATGTCAAATATTCTTGAATATTCACTTTCCAGCCTTGGTCACTTTGTAAACACATCTAAACAGTTATCATGTCATAGCCCCATTTTTCAATTTGTATTATCAGTTCATCCAATTTTGAAACGTTGTGTACATTCAGATAAAGAAGCTTTTAATTCTGACTTTTTACTATTTTTTCCTACTTTGACCATAGTTACTGGTGCACTGTCCCTTCTTGTAAAACTTTGATTATCATTCTCTACATCACTAATCTGCATCTGTTTAGTTTAAAGTCCTCTGTAAAGGCCTAATTATACAGTTCATAAGGACACTTGTCCTGGTGCAGTTCAGGTGAAGTCCATTGTGTTTGTACAGGTCACACTTACCCATTAGTGGTGCAAGTATTGCATGAATTTAAATCCACTTCTCTCACACCAGTCTTTGGGTGATCTTACTTCCTTTATGTGAATTTGATCATGACTCAGGTAATCGAGAGATTAATAATTTTGTAGTTCTGCTGTTTAACTCTCTTGCTCTCAGTCCCTCAGCAGAATCATTTCCTTAGTCTTACCTATGATGTTAACACTCATATGGACTATGACCCCTCTCACTCCCAAGCTTCTCTTCAGCCTCAAGAAGATGCTCTTAACCCTGACTCAAGAAACATGCTTCATATATATGTTGCTTGGTCTGACTGGCCATTTTTTTTTATTCACTCATGGGACGTGGGCATCGCTGGCTAGGCCAGGATTTATTGCTAATCCCTAGTTGCCTTTGAGAAGGCAGTGGTGACTTGTCTTCTTGAGTGGTTGCAGTCCATACAAGCCAAATATCCCATACTTGCTTAGTTTACTTTATTTGATACTGTTGTTTTGCTCTACTACAGAAGAATGCAACTTTTTTGTTGCCAGGAGAAGGAACTGTGCAGGTCTCCTGTCCATTAAAGAGCTGAAATTCTACTCCCAGCAGCTAGTGATACTATTGCACATCTGACGAAAACCGTAGTCATTATTGATGCATTTTACTGAGTCTGTTGGTGCTGATTTTAGTTTTTTTGTTGCTACAGTAATGCTGTGTTGTGGATCATTTTAACTGACCGTGCATTTTTCAACAGGCAGTGCAGGAGACATTTGATGGCCAATGGCAAAGCCCTCATTATATCATTCAATTTAGGTTCTGGGGTGTGCTCCCAGCATCTTAGTTGCTTCAGGGTTTTTGATAAG
Source organism: Rhincodon typus (assembly GCF_021869965.1). Classification (NCBI taxonomy): domain Eukaryota; kingdom Metazoa; phylum Chordata; class Chondrichthyes; order Orectolobiformes; family Rhincodontidae; genus Rhincodon; species Rhincodon typus. Next base: position 63,866,199 of record NC_063334.1, read on the forward strand.
CTACACCATTGGAAACTTTAATGAGTGCATAAGTAGCCCAAACACGACTGAAGATACCGAATTTTAATTGTTTGTGCTGACTAGAAATGCAGCTGCAACTTTAGGAACCTGTGCAACACATTTTTGCAGCTAACCGAGGAATCCTGGTCCTGTATAGTCTGTGGGAGGCACCAAATTGTGCTTTGTGCCTGATGACCGTTTTAAAATGAGGGGCAGCAGAGAAGACCCCTCTGTTCGCTAGCAGTACAAAATATGATGTCATTGCGAATGCACTGGGAAGAAAAATGTTAAGTTTCTATGTTCATACTCAGGGATTTAATATTGGGAAGTGAAATTGTAACGTAGATAGTACCATCAAGATCCAGATCCTAGCTAAGAAGTAAGGCCTTGAGAAAAGAAGAAAGAAAGGGAGAAAGCTGTTGGCAAATAAAGGGAAAGTACTATTTTCTGGTGAGGTTGTTTACAAAAATATATCTGTGCCACACAAATACCAGGTAATGACTGTCTCCAACCATACAGAATCTAACTATCATCCCTTAACATTCAATGGCATTGCCGTTCTCTGTTAACATCCTGTGAGGTTAGCACTTACCTGAAACTGATCTGGACCAGCCATATATACTGTGGATGCAAGGGCAGGTCAGAGGCTATGAATCCTACAGCATGTAACTCACTTTGTAACTCTCCAATGTCTGTCTACCATTAGTGGGGCGCAAGTCAGAAGTAGGGTGGCATAATCTTCACTTGTCTGGATGTCTACCTGCCCATCAATGCTCAAAAATCTCAACACTATCCAGGACAAAGCTTGTTTGATTGATAACCCATCAATCATGTTCCACATTCACTCTTTCCACCATTGACACACGATACCCACAGTGTGTACCATCGACAAAAAATGCAGCAAAAACTCATCAAGGCAGCGAGGGCAGCACCTTTCAAATCTGCAGCCACTACAATGTGAAAGGACAAGGGCAGGAGTTATGTGGTAACGCCACCAGCTGTAAGTTCCCCTCCAAGCCACCTAACATTCTATCTTTACTTACCTTGTGGACGAAGCTTGGTCGTGGAGGCAGCGGCTGGGGGACTTTTACGGTTGGACATGAGGCAGCTGGTTGCGGTCGGCGGCATCACTGCTTCATTGATGTCCGGAGCGGTACCAGACCGGGACTCTGCAGTGAGGTGGCTACTGCAGGAAGGGAGTGTGGCAGTGACTGGGGCCCAGCGTGAGCCCAGAAGGCAGGTGGTCAGTCACAAAGGACAGTGACAGCGGCGAAGTCTGGTGTGCCTGATGGAGGTCAGCAGCGGCATTCAGCAGTGAAGATGGCTGGCAAGCATGGGCAAGTCTTAGCCCAGCATTGGTGAAAGCGTGGCCAGTGCAGGGGAGAGCAAACCCTCTTGGTGAAAGCCCAGCTTGAAGTGTCTGCAGGCCCATGGTTTAAGAAAGGGCTGTAATGTTTGATTTTTTAAACTTTATTTTACTATTTCTGTAGCTAAGATTTTGTACCTAGGTGCACTGTACCTAAGATGGCGCTGTGTGTGGTGACTTTGCACACTTTTCACTGTACTCTTGTACCCTGTAGTGGAGTACATGTGACAATAAAACCTAAATCTAAATCTATTTAGAAATATATTATTGTTTTTCGCTGTCACTGGATTAAAATCCTGGAACTCCCTAACAGGACTGTGGATGTACTTCTGCCATGTGAAGTACAAAGGCTGAAGAAGTCAGTTCTCAAAGACAATAAGGGGCAGGCAATAAATACTGGCCTAGCCACTGATTCCCACATCCCATGAATGAATGTTTAAACATATTTTTAAGAGACGTCACTACAAAATCCAGCAGGTAGAAGAAAAATTAAATTAAGCAGAGGGGTTTTTTCTACAACAGAGGTTGGTATATTGTTACCAGGAGAAGCTGTAAAGTATTGCTGACAACACTGTGTAAAGTGATGCTCCATGTATATTACAATGATTTCTTTTGAGGAGCCTCTAGCTGGCCATCATTTCTAAGCACCATACGATCTCAATCAAGTCATTCAATCCATTTCAATATAGATAGATTGCTATATTTTAAAATCCATTATTCTCCAGGCTAGTGCTTTGTCCGACTACAAAAGTGATGTGGAAGCAATACTTTGTCATGGTTTTCAATGCGATAGACACACTTGTAAAATTGAAATTTAACCCCTTAGCAAGATGGTAGGAGTTGCTGCATTAGACAGAATTAGTGGGGCAAACAGTAACATTAAAATAAAGTTGCAGGGAGTTCCAGGCTGATATTAAAATCGGGTCCACACCCATTTCAAGGCAGCATCTTTCCACACCCACAAAAACCAAAACTGGAGAAGCACAGACAGAGAAAGGAAATGTGAACCTGTATTGTGACATATCTTTTAATTTAAACAAGTCAACAGTGACAATAAAGGAGGAGACATATGCAACTGAGTACTGCTCAAAATATACCCTGAAGTTTATGAGACGTAAACACAGTGGCATTATGGTAATGGATGACTGGACTACTGATCCCTAGGCTAATGCTCTGCATTGATTTGAATCTCACCATGCCAGATGGTGAAAGTTTCAAATTCAATAAAATTGGGAATTATAAAGTAAGTCTAATGGTGACCATGTAACCATTGTCCATGGTGTGATTCACTAATGTTATTTAGGGAAGAAATCCACATGCCTTGCTTGAGCTAGCCTACATATGAATCCAGATCCACAATAATGTGATTTACCCTTAACTGCTCCATAAATGTTATAAAGTTGTATCAAAACCACCAGAAAATCTAAAGCAAGGAATGAAACTGGATGGACCATGTAGCATTGACCTAGGCATGGGAAACAACAATTACAAACACAGCATTTTGACCCTGCAAAACTCTCGTTTGGAATGTATGGCAGTTTGTGGGAAAGTTGTGTAACATGAGATTTGAACTCACAGATGGCCCAAAGATCATGAAGCAGGAACTCTTTACTCTACTGTTGTCAGGTCATTACAAACATGAAAGGAAATTAAGGTTAAATATGGAAGAGACAGTATTCCTGTAATCTTGCAGTTTACATCTGGTTAAGGAAAACTTTTGTCTATCTGATCCTTTAGCCAGGAGGCCTTATCACCCGAGCAGCAGCCTTTCCTGCAGGGAGGTTCTATTTGACTGCCCCAGCTTCCCTATTCATGCTCCCTCACCATCGCCAGCTGCTACTGGAGGTTCTGTTAGAGTTGGGAGAGTTGTCCCCCAGACTGCTCAAGCAACAGCCTGACATAGTCATACTCACAGAATCACACCTTATAGATAATGTTCCAGATAACACCATCACCACCCTGGCTATGTCTAATCAGGACAGAGCGAGCAGAATGGTTCTATAGTTGGATGGCCTTAGGAGTCCTCAACATCGGGTCTGAACTGCGTGGCAATAAGAAAGACATGGGCAAAGGGGCCTCCTACTGATTACCAGCTATTGCTCGCTCACTTTGGCTGATGAATCAGCATTCTACCATATTGAAAAACCCATGGATGAAGCAGTGAAATTGGTATGTACTCTAGATGAGCAGTGGATTGACAGCACCGCTACTGACTGAGCTGGTTGAGTCCTAGAGGATGTAACTGCTAAACTGGGCAACAGGAGGGAAATATCTACTTGACTTCATCTTCACCAATCTACCTGTTGTAGCTGCATCTGTCCATGACAACATTGGTAGGATTGATCGCTGCATCATCATTGCGGAAATGAAGTCCCATTATTAATGGAGGATGCCCTTCAGCAAGTTATTTGGCACTAATACCTTGCTAAATGGGACAGACTTTGAACAGTTCTAGCAAGAAAACAACAAAATTAAAACTTGATATTCGTGTGCATCATCAGTAGCAGCAGACTTCTATTCAACCACAAAATATATTCTCATGGCCTAAAGATACCTCACACTATCAGTACCATCAAGGCAGGAGATCCAACCTGATTCAATAAAGAGCACACGACAGCATGCCAGCAAATCTAAAAATGAGGTACAAATCTGGTGAAGTTGCAACACAGGACTACTTGCATGTCAAACAGTAGAGGCAAAAAGCAGATTTAAGCAATCCCATAACTGAGACCAGACCCAAAACAAGTTTCCCCAATTTCTTAGAGTTCCATATGGGATAGCCCCCAAATCATTTTGCTTCCAAATTAAGAGGGATGAAGTAGCTCCCTATCTTTATTCATCTGCTCCTTGATGTTTGCATTAAGGTTAATTTGAAAACAGATCCCTTCCCTGCGGAGACTTTGTTCCAACCCAAATTGACATGCTTTAAAAGACGGCACTTTAACCAAGCTTTCTTGAGTTATCAAAAAATGAGTTTATTAATAAATGTGAGGAGAATTAGTGACACCACACACAGGCCAAATAAGAAGTGAGTCCAAAAGCATAGAATTTAAAAAAAATGAAATATACAGATCACTCTCTGAATTGTTGCTGTAAAGGGCATAATTGAACATTGTATCCTTTGCAGTGGAGATTATCAGGAGTGTTGTCATTGGTAACTGGACAGTCAGTTTCATGATCCTTAGTTTTGCAGTTGATTGAGAATCTGTAGTTCTTACCACTTTCAACCATGATTGAATTTCAGCATTCAGTGTGAGAGATATTCCTTTTGTTGTCCTGCTTTTTTTTTTCATCTGGTTTGCAGCACTCAGAATGAGAAAGATATTCATTTACCCGCAACACAGGAACAGAGGTAGACCATCAAGGCTGCTCTTCTATTCAATGAGAACAGTGTGACTTGTAGAGGGTATGGAGCTTGCATTACGGATTAATGGGCTCTCTGTATTACTGGGTGTGGGAGGCTTTCTTTTTAAACAAAGGAAACCTCATCACAAGCAAACAGAATTTTTTTAACAGGCTGTTTATGGGCTCTGTTCTGAGGAAGGGTCACCGGACCTGAAACGTTAACTCTGTTTTCTCTTTGACAGATGCTGCCAGACCTGCTGAGGTTTTCCAGCAACTTTGTTTTTGTTCCTGTTTATGGGATCCTCACACATGCAAATGAATCCCAATGAAGAAAGCTATATTGTGCTGGTGATCCTGGCTATGCTTGCACTGGCAGTCATTTTATTGGCAAATTTGGCTTTTGGAGTAATTACTCTGTTTGTTATAATGCTCCTCTGAAGCACCTTGGGAATTTTTATTACATTTGCAATTTTTATATATTGTTGTAATAAAAAAGTAAGGTTTACTTATATGGCATCTTTTAGTAAGATGTTTAGTAAGAGGATAAATTACAGTGCCTGGTAACAAAAACCTTTAGGCTCATGAGTTTATCTTTACAAGGTTTGGTTTCCAACAACAGATTCTTACAAAATATCTTGAAGTGGTTGCGTCTATTCCTGAGATTTTTTACATTTTAACATTCCAGCCAAACCAACTCACCTACCCAAAAATAACTACAAAATGCAGCTTGAAGATGCGTTTGCTAAAGTAGTTGTATGTTATATTACTGAATATTACAATATAGGTTTGACCCTATACGTCTTCATAATGACCTTTCGACTCAGCTGTGCAGTTTTGGGAAAGTATTAACTGAAGGAGAGACTTTTACACTTGATGTAGATGTATAAGGGAAAGGTAACTCACCACAGTCCCAAAGGACCATAGGACTGCTCTCATTAGAGAGAAATGACTGGTGGTGGTTTGAGGTGAGGGTCGCCACCCTCAGGTCAGATTGAGAAGGTGGGTCCTCTATGGTGACTTCAGCTGGTAAACAAGGTGAACCTACACTATTGGCATCATTCTGTATTGCAAACCAGCTGTCCAGCCAACTGAGCTAACCGATTTATGTATGAAAAGCATGAGGGTTAGACTTATCCAGCAGCATGCTTTTTTAATTATAATATTCATATCAATCAAGTCTGCAAAACATCTTCCACTCAAGTATAATGTCAAGCATTCCAAATGTCAAAATAAACATGGATGGGCAGCTGTATATTTATTCCTGCAACATTATCTTTTCATTTTTCCTTTATAAATGCCCAGAAACTGCCTTCATTTTCAAGTATTTCTGTCATTTTCAGTTTATGTTTCAAATTCCCAGCATCTGCAGTACTACTACTGTGAATATAAAGAAAAATGTTGATTATCTTTAGAACCTAATACTTTGGTTTTATAAATGTTCTGTTCAATTGAGAAATAAGCTCAATCTATGATGGAAATAATGATAGATAAAATGCTGCAATGTTAAAAAAGGCTGAATTTAAGTCTACTCAAACACAAGGCAGATTGAATCACAAATGATATAATTATATTGTTTCATTTTAGTCATATAATTAAAAAAGGATTTTTCTGAACAAGGGTTAGAAAGATGAATTTATAAGTGAGAACTCATTTGTGTTGACAAGTGTGAAGTCAAATTGCTCAATTCTTGCTAGAAATGTTTGACTTTAGTGCTTGATCCCAAATCTAATCCTGGCTTCTCATTAAGAAGCTGATGGTGTGTAATACCAGTGGCTTGCTTGACCCTGAGTTTAGTTTCAAGACTTATATTCTATTCCATCCATCACTTAGTCTTCATAGTCTTATGGTTGTAATATTGATAGTTTCCACCCTTGTTCAGCCTCAGTCCTGAAATTGTCAATTTGACACCAACCAACTTCTTCCATGCATTCTGAATTTCATCCTACATAAACTGCAATGTATCAACATTCCACAACCAGCATCCTCGCTCATGCAAAAAGGATTTAATTAATAACTATATAGCATCATTCATTGCTTCCACTCCCTGCCCTATCGATAGCACTAATATTATTCATGGTGATCTTGCCCTCTTTATTTAAAAAAAAACCTTTTTGTTTATTCTAATCTCAGATCCAGAGGTTTCTTCAAAACAGATTCAACCACTTCACTGGTACCTTTGCCAACCCTTCTCTTAATTCCTGTGTAGTGCCTGCCTTGCCAGTACTATCAATTTAGTCGGGCATAGCTCAGTTGATGGCACTCTTGCCTCTTGGTCAGAACATTGTGAGTCCAAGTCCAAGTCCAACTCCAACTCCAAGATGTCAGTTGAAAAACTTAAGGCTGAAATTCCAGTGCAGTATTGAGGGGCTGTCCTTTCGATGACACGTCACCTACCCACACATATAGGTATAGATCCTATAACACTATTTCAAGGAAGAGTCAGGAATTATCATCATTGCTCTGGCAAATATTTATTCATCGATCAACATCATGAAAAAATAAATTATTTGGTCATCACCACATTGCTGTTTACGCCAGTTTGCTGTGCACAACTTGACTGTTGAGTTTCCGATGTTACAATAGTAACTGTTATATATTACTGGATGACCTAAAGTAGTGAAAAGTACTAAAAGTGTGTAAGTCTTTGAACCACATTACAGCATGTAGCAATGTTGAAGGTGTCATAACTGCAATTTTTGTTATGAAATTAGATCAGATAGCTCATTTTAATGTGTTAACTAGAATGGCCATTCAACTTCGTTATCTGGTAGCAGTGAGTAGTGTGAAACAGCTTTAATAACACTGAGCTACTGTATGTTTTTTTTCGACAGGAACTTCATTATAAGTTGCTTGATTTACATCAATGGTTAGATAGGCATAACGTTTTAATGGTTGGTGAAAGCCACATATCGTCATCTAATTCTACAAAAGAAATTGCTTTTCATTTCATCATTGATGGATAATATTGTTATAAGATATTCAAGTTGTTGCAGCAATGACTCTTGTTTATTTCAGAGAAATTAAAGATGAAAAGATTTATATTATATCCTTTATTATCACATGTGTGGTGGCTTAGAAACAACTACCAATATTTGTTGTTTCTTAATTCCATCCAAACAGATTCTACATTTTGTTCTTCTGAACCAAGATACTCTTTCATGAATGTGCTGATTCTGTTCATTGTTAAGAGCACTACGTCACCTCTTATTCCTTTATGCCTGTTCCTCCTTAATGTCAAATATCCTTGAATATTTGAATTACAGCCTTTGTCATTCTTCAGTCATGTATCCATAAAAGGCAGCTAGATCATACCTATTTATTTCTATACGTGCAAACAATTCACCTGCTTTGTTATGAATACTGCATGGATTCAAATCTAATACCTTGAATTATGCCTTTTAAACATTATTCTGTTTTATGACTCTGTTGTTGGTATTGAATTTGGCTATCTTCTGCTTTAATTTACTGTCTTCTACTTCCATTTGGTTTTGAAGATATGAAGATATTTCAGATTCAAAACCCTATGTGCTTGTTGTATATATTTTTTATCTGCAATAAGAGACTACTTATTCTCAATGAGCTGTTAATCAAGAGACTATTCTATTTGAGTAAGAAGGACTGCTGAGAGTTCTGATGAGATTGTCTGAATTCATTATTTGTTTTATATACAATGCTGCAGTGACATTAGAATATTTGACTGCTACCTGAAAATTAATTCATATTTTCTTTACTCATTATACAAGTTATATGGAGTATAGAACAAATTATTGGTATGGCTGATGGAACAAGAAACCATAGTGGATTTCAAAGAGGAACTAGGCATATTTATGTCAACAAATGGGACTCAAAGTTATTAGAACTGCACCAAGGGAGTACTGTGTATAGGTGAGGTAGATGTTGCTGAGGCAGAGTGAGTCCTAGGTCTAATCGTCTTCATTAAATGACCTTTCTTCCCTCATTAGGTCCAAAGTGCAGATGTTCGGGGATGATTGAACAATGTTCAGCACCACTCAAGACTCTTCAGCTACAGAAGCAGTCCATATCCAATTACAGAGAGATCTGGATAAAATCTATGCTTGGGTTGCAAGTAACATACACGTCACACAAGTACCAGGCATTGACCGTATCTAACAAGAGAAAGTCAAGCCAGTTGATATTCAATGGTGTTACCATCGCTGAATTCCTTACAATCAAAATCCTGAGGGTTGCCATTGACCAGAAACTGAACAGGACTAGTCATTTAATTACAATGGCCATAAGAGGAAGTTAGAGATGAGGAATATTGCAGTGAGTAACTTGCATCCTGACTTCCTAAAGTCTGTCCATCATTTACAAGGCACAATTCAGGAATGTGATGAATACCCTGTGGTTGACTGGATGAATGTAACTTCAACAAGAAGCTTGATGCCACCTAGGTGAAAGAGCACACTTGATTGGCACCATATCCATAAACATTCAGTCCCTCCACCAGTAATGCTCAGTAACGAAACTGTGTTCCATTTATGAGATGCATTGCAGATGTTCTCCAAGGATCCTTAGACAGCAACTTCAAAACCCACTACCATTTCCATCTGGAAAGACAAAAGTAGCAGATTCACGGAAACATCACCACTTGGAAATTCATTTCTAAGCCACTCACCATTTTGACTTGAAAGTTTATCACAGTTCCTTCAGTGTAGTTGAGTTAAAATCCTGGAACTCCCTACCAAATGGCATTGTGGATCTAACTACACCATATGGGCTGCAGCAGTTCAAGAAGGCAGGTCACCACGACCTTCTCAACAGCAACTATGAATGGTCAATAAATGCTGATCCAGACAGTGAAACCCACATCCCTTGAAAGAATTTTTAAAAAAAGGTGAAGTAAAGGTAATCTTCTGTCTGAAATAAATACCGCAGATACATAAAGAGATTGTTGCGTAGAATATGTACAGTGAAGGTGTGAAATAGGTTGATAACTGATGGGGATCATTGTTAAAGGCTCTTTTTTTGATTCTGTGCTCATTTGCATTGCACAATTGATGTCTTTGAAGCCCATCTTGCTAATTTTGCTGTGATTTATTGCTGTTCTATGAACATAAAATTGAAGTCAATGGGTATAAATGTGAAACAAAATTTTTTTCATAAACAGAATGCCTGAGATATAAAATACCAAATCCGTCCCAAACACACAATTTTCATGCATAATCAGATATCTCCTGACATTGTTCACAGTGATTCAGAGAAAATAGTGTTCCATTACATTTGGAGTAATATCAACAGTATATGATAAAGTTTAGAGGAAGTAAATGTCACCTTTAAAGGGAGATACAGAAAAAGACAATTTTTGACGAGCAGATCTCTCATGACATTGTTGACACTGAGCCTCAGGATATACTCACTGAGACAGGTAGGATGTAAAGGCTAACTGTAGTGATTGTAACGAGATCAGCCAGATGGACCACAAAGAATATGAGTTCCCTGATTAGGGCTGTTAATCTGGTCCAATCAGGGAGCCCTGGCTGGCATATAAGAACAGGCGTGTCAGACATCCTGTTCACTGTGAGAACCGACACTGAAGAAGCTGGACTAGTGTCAAGGAGTCTCCATGTGTAAATAAAGGGTGACTTGGTGATAGGATACTGGCCTCTGTGGAGTTATTTCAGTGGCAACAAGAGAAAAGCATGCTGCTGGAGAAATTCACTCACAACAGTTGTCTTTGAGTTGGGGTAAGCAATTCTGGCATCATGCTGTTATTAGGGAAGCTTCAACTCCCTGTGGACCTGCAGCTTTTTGGGTTATTAGGAGCTTAACTTTCCCTGAGGCACCAGGTACTAAAACCTTTCAAGATTTGATGGATTTATTAAGGAATATTATGACCCCAAGTCTCCTCAAATTCCAAAATGCTTTCGATTTTATTTGGCAATTCGAGAACTAGGGGAATCCGTATTGGCATTTTTGACTAGTTAAGATGACTGGTAGAGTCATGTGACTTTGGCCTACCCCTTACTGAGATGCTGAGAGATCGTTTGGCATGTGGTATTAATGATATAGCCATGCAAAAGCATTTACGAGCTGAAGCCCAACTGGATTTCAAACACGCACTACAACTAGCTCCTCCTCGTCCTCATGTACCACCCCACCAACTTCCGGATCTAACGCATCATCCTCCCACACTTCTGCCATCTCCAATCCGACCCCACCACCAAAGACATCTTTCCCTCCCCACCTTTATCTGTTTTCCGGAGGGACCACTCTCTCCGTGACTCCCTTGTCCGCCCCACACTCCTGTCCAGCTCCACCACACCCGACACTTTTCCCTGCAACCGCAGGAAGTGCTACACCTGCCCCTACACCTCCCCCCTCACCCCCATCCCAGGCCCCAAGAAGACCTTCCACATCAAGCAGATGTTCACCTGCACATCTGCTAATGTGGTTTACTGTATCCGCTGTTCCAGATGTGGCCTCCTCTACATCGGGGAAACCAAGTGGAGGCTTGGGGACTGCTTTGCGGAACACCTATGTTCTGTTCGCAACGAACAACTGCACCTCCCAGTCACAAACCATTTCAACTCCCCCTCCCACTCTGTAGATAACATGTCCATGCTGGGCCTCCTGCAGTGCCACAATGATGCCACCCGAAAGTTGCAGGAACAGCACCTCGTATTTTGCTTGGGAACCCTGCAGCCCAATGGTATCAATGTGGACTTCACAAGCTTCAAAATCTCCCCTCCCCCAAACGCATCCCAAACCCAGCCCAGCTTGTCCCCGCCTCCCTAACCTGTCCTTCCTCCCACCTATCCCCTCCTCCCACCTCAAGCCCCACCCCCATCTCCTACCTACTAGCCTCATCCCGCCCCCTTGACCTGTCCTCCCTGGACTGACCTATCCCCTCCCTTATCCCCCACCTACACTCAACTTTACTGGCTCCACCCCCGCCTCTTGGACCTGTCTATCTCCTCTCCACCTATCTTCTCCTTAATCCATCTTCTATCCGCCTCCCCCTCTCTCCCTATTTATTTCAGAATCCTTTCTCCCTCCCCCATTTCTGAAGAAGGGTCTAGGCCCAAAACGTCAGCTCTCCTGCTCCTCTGATGCTGCTTGGCCTGCTGTGTTCATCCATCTCTACACCTTGTTATCTCTACAACTAGCTTTATCATTGGAAAATGCAGCAAGCAACGCTGCATATGTGTGGAACTGTAGTGTTTACAGTGGAGAAGGATACAGAAGATAGACAAATAAATAGTGACATCTTGAAAAATATCCATATCACAGAGGAGGACGTGCTGGACATCTTAAAATGCATAAAGGTGGATAAATACCTGTGACCTGACCAGGTGCACCCTAGAACTCTGTGGGAAGCTGGGCCCCTTGCTGAGGGGTGAGGTGAGGTACCTGAAGACTGGAGGTTGGCTAACGTGGTGCGACTATTTAAGAAAGATAGTAAGGAAAAGCCAGGGAACTATAGACCGATGAGCCTGATATCAGTGATGGGTAAGTTGTTGGAGGGGATCCTGAGGGACAAGATTTACATGTATTCAGAAAGGCAAGAATTGACTAGAGATATCAATGTGGATTTTTGCATTGGAAATCATGTCTCTGTAACTTGATGAAGTTTTTTGAAGAAATAACGAAGAAGATTGATGAGGGCAGAGCAATGGGCGTGATCTATATGGACTTCAGTAAAGCGTTCAACAAGGTTCGACATGGCAGACTGGTTAGCAAGGTTAGACCATATGAAACAGAGGGAGAAATAGTCTTATGAATAAAGAACTGGTTAGAAAGTAGAAGACAGAGGGTGGTGGTTGAGGGTTGCTTTACAACTGGAGGCCTGTGACCTATTGTGTGCCACAAGGATCAGTGCTGGGTCGCTTTTCATCACTTACATAAATGATTTGGATGTGAACATAGGAGGTGTGGTTAGTAAGTTTGCAGATGACACCAAAATTGGCAGTGTGGTGGACAGTGAAGAATGTTACCTCAGAGTACAAAAAGACCTTGGTCAGATGGGCCAATGGAATGAGGAATGGAGTTTAATTTAGATAAATGTGAGGTGCAGCATTTTAGAAAGGCAAATCAGGCAGGGGTTATACACTTAATGGTAAGGTCCTGGGGAGTGTTGCTGAACAAAGAGACCTTGGAGTGCAGGTTCATATTTCCTTGAAAGTGGAGTCCTAGATAGTTTGGTATGGTAGTTTGGTAAGGTGTTTGGTATGCTTCCATTTATTGGTCAGTGCATTGATCATAAGAGCTGGGAGGTCGCGTTGCAGCTATACAGGACATTGGTTAGGCCACTTTTGGAATATTGTGTTCAATTCTGGTCTTCCTGCTATAGGAAGGATGTTGTGAAACTTCTAAGGAAACTCTGAGGAAGGGTCACCGGACCCGAAATGTTAACTCTGTTTTCTCCTCCACAGATGCTGCCAGACCTGCTGAGCCTTTCCAGCAACTTTGTTTTTGTTGTTGTTGTTGTTGTTGTGAAACTTGAAAGGGTTCAGAAAAGATTTTCAAGGATGTTGCCAGGGTTACTGAGTTTGAGCTATGAGGGAAAGGCTGAACAGGTTGGGGCTGTTTTCTGTGGAGCATCAAAGCTGAGGGGTGACTTTATGAAAGTTTATAAAATCATGAGAGGCATGGATAGAGTAAACAGACAATGTTCTTTCCCCATGGTGGAGGAATGCTAGGGGGCATAGGTTGAAGGTGTGAGTGGAAATATTTAAAAGGGACATAAGGGGTAACTTTTTCACACAGAAGGTGGTGCATGTATGGAATGATCTGCTAAAGGAAGGCGTCTGGATGGTTGCCTGAATAGGAAGGGTTTAGAGGGATATGGGCCAAATGCTGGCAAATGATACTAGATTAATTTAGGATATCTGGTCGGCATGGATGAGTTGGACCAAACGGTCTGTTTCCATGCTGTACAGCTGTATGAATCTACAACTCTATATGAGTTGCAGGGTATTCTGATGGAAAACTGCGCCAGTCTGACTGAACTTGGGGAACACCACTTAAGTAAAGGTAATTGCACAACCTCAATCAGGACATATCCTGAACAGAGGGATTCTAGGTCAGCCCACCGCAAAACCCCAAAACAAAGCCAAGCCTTGGCCAAACTGTTAACATTTTCTTCAAGATCTGGGCTGGCAAGCCATTGTAGTCGCTGCCGGTATGTGAACTCGAAATAGTGAAAGAGTTTCGCTTGACCTAGAATGAGTAAGAGAACTCAGAGGCTGGTATCTAGGAGACTGCACACCTTGGAAAGTCCACTTGCATCTGGTTTGGAACAGGTAAATTGCTTAGCATCATCCAATCAGAACCAATCAAAATTAATATCTGATTAAATGTTCATCTGATTCTAGTGAAGGTCATACTGATGTGGGCATTTCAGTGTTCGCAAGACCAGACTTTAACAAAATTCATTCAGAGATAGTAGGAACTGCAGATGCTGGAGAATCTGAGATAACAAGGTGTAGAGCTGGATGAAGAAGGGTCTAGGCCCGAAACATCAGCCTTCCTGCTCCTCTGATGCTGCTTGGCCTGCTGTGTTCATCCAGGTCTACACCTTGTTATCTCTTTAACAAAATTCACTCTGCATTCCATTGCGCAAGACCTTGGCTAGGTTGAGAACCTACACCGGGGAACATTTACAGATTAAGAGTACAGCTTCAGTTCCAGTCTCTTATGAGAAGCAGCTGGTGCAGTTACCGCTGATTGTAGTAAAAGGCTCAGGCCCAAGGCTGATGGAGTGGAATAGATTGAGAAGGCTGGAAAGTGAAGGAATGGGCAGCACCGGTTGTACGGATTGAGCGCAAATGCTGGACAGATGACTTTGCTTAAGCGAGAGAGACAGTTTACTTCAGGGGACGAAGTTTGGTTTAGGAACCACAGGAATGGCCTTGCATGGTGAGAGGCATGGTCAACGCGAGGTCAGGTCCACTGATGCATAAAGTTCGGATAAGACGCGATGGTCCTGAACAAGCACGTGGATCCCTTAAAAGCTGCAAACTCATAAACAGTGCAGGAGCATAACATGCCTGGCTCCTTGACTGCCTTTCTGACTTTTCTGGAACGCGTGGGTTCTCCCTCTCCATCAAGCGTCAAAGATAGCTCGGAATCTGAGACAGACACAGTGGATGTTGCTGCCTCAATGTCTTTGCGTCCTGAGGAAGAGAATGAATTTCTTTTGAGTCTGTCCAGGTGCAAGAGGTGAGCCACTGTGTGTTACACACCGCCGTATCCGAGGCAGAGTTGGAGAAACCTGACCAGGTGCTAAAATGTCCCAGGAGGAGCTACAAAACAAGAACTGGCCTATATCCTCAGACACAGAGGGAGAGGGATATAGTGATTATAATGAGGTCAGCAAAGTGGACCAGGTAGAATATGAGTTCCCTGATTTGGGCTGTTAATCTGGTCCAATCAGCAAGCCCTGGCTGACAGATAAGAATGGGAGTGTTAGACATCCTGTTCACTCTGAGAGCTGGCTCTGAGAGAGCTGGATCAGTGTCAAGGACTCTCCACGTGTAAATGAAAGGTGACTTGGTGACAGGATACCAGCTTCTGTGGAATTATTTCATCCTGGTCTTTCCTTACAAATCTCAAAATCACCAAATCAGAATGTACCTAAGATGGACATCACACTAGCTAACATCACATTTTCTCCACAATACTCCATCTGCCGAGTTTCTGCCCACCCACATAACCTGACTACATCCATCTGTAGACTGCTTGTGTCATCCTCACTGTTTGCCTTCCCACCTATGTTCATGTCATCTGCAGTCTTGGTGATTGTACATTCACTTTCGTCATCTGAATCATTAACGTATATGATAAATAATTGTGGCCACAGCACTGATCCCTTGTTTACTTGCCATCCTGAAAATGCAAACTTTATCCCAACTTTCTATCTTGTATTCATTAGCAAATCCTCTTTGCACACTAATGTGTTGCCTATAACACACTTATCTTATTAAGTAGCCTTGTTTACAGTGCCAAATTGAATGCCTTTTCAGAATCCAATTATATTATACCTATGAGTTCCCTTGTATCTATCATGCATCTTATCTCCTCAAAGAATATCTATCAGTCATGATTTCCCCTTCCTGAAGCCATGTTGACTTTGTGTGCTTTTATTATGCATTACTAAGCGTAGTGCTATTTTGTCTTTGATGATAGACTCTAACATTTTCCCAATGGCAGACGTTAATCTAACTTATTTTTAGTCTTTTTTTTGTCTCTCCATTTTTGTTTAAGGGTATTACTTCGGCAACTTTCCAATCTTCTAATCTAAGGGTTCTACGAAGATTACTGTGAGTGCATCCATTATCTCTGTAGCAACCTTCTTTAAAATGCTGGGATGTAACCTATCAAATACAAAGAACTTAAGCTCCATTCTCATGGAATCCCTACAGTGTGGAAACAGGCCATTCAGCCCAACACGTCCACACTGCCCCTCCAAAGAGCATCCCACCAAGACCCATTCTCCTACTCTTTCCTCTGTAACCCTACATTTTCCATGGCTAATCCACCCAATTTACACACCCCTGGATACTACAGGCAATTTAGCATGGCCAATCCAACTAACCCGCATATCTTTGGACTGTGGAAGGAAACCGACGCACCCAACGGAAACCCATGCAGACACTGGGAGAATGTGCAACTCCACACAGACTCACTTGAGGAATCGAACCCAGGTCCCTGGCACTGTGAGGCAGCAATGCTAACCACTGAGCCACCATTTATTCCCTAGTACGTTTTCTCTATTGTGTCTAATTGTGACATCCCATGAAGCATAAAAGCTCTCCTTTTCAAGAGGAAAGCATTCATTCTCTCACCCCTGCCAATCCACCAATGCCCTCACAGTTTCCAGCCCCCCAGACCAGACTGCTGCCAATGCTGTAATGATACAGTCTGAAACAGAACCTTCTAGGCTTGGCTACTCAAAGTTGCCCTCTAAGGCCACCTTAATTCTGATTAAGGTTACTGGTAACAGTCATGAATTATTTGATTGGCAGCTGGACAGAAAAGGCTATATTGTAATGTCCATGGAAAATAGTATAAGAGGGGTCAGTAATCAAGGGGCAGAGTTTTATGGTAAGAGGTAGATGCTAAGAGGAGAGTTGAGGAGAATCATTTTTCACTCAGAGGGTAGTGGGAGTCTGGAACTCACTGCTTGACAGGCTAGTTGAGTCAGAAACCCTCATAACGTTCAAGCAATATTTTGATATGCACTTGTACTGCCATAGCCTCCAGGGCTATGGTCCAAAGCTGGAAAATAGGATTGTGCAGTCAAAGTTTTGTTGACCAGCTCAGACTGGTTGGATATCCTTCTTATGTGCTGTAGACATTTGAGTATGAAATAATCAAACAACTAGCATTTAAGCGGCTCATCCCTTTAAGTAGTGTTGAGGATGTTGATATTTTTAAATCAACCTGTTCATGGATGTTAGGATACACCTCTGGAGCAGGTGGGACTTGAACTTAAGCCTTTTGGCCCAGAGATAGGCACACTACCACTGCACAACAAAACCCCCTGTCCAGATGAAGATTGTCTTTTTTTCATAGGATAGAGGGCGTTTCGCACCATTTAGCACTATTTTCAGCTGTGCAAGGTCTAGGTTTACAATGAAGATCAAAAATGGTAGTACACTGGCATCAAATCAGCAATCACACTATTTGAAGTTACAAATTTCCTGCTCTACCTGCTCTTGTAGTCATTAAATGTTTGCATATGTACCATTTAACAAAAATGGCATCTGACAAATTTCATTTCATAATAGGTATGCACATTGTAAACACAATTTTTGTTGCATAACATCCAAAAATATATCCAAAATCAAACCCAATTTCTTACCCCTTAAGCGGAGGGTACAGACTAGTAATTATTCCAAGTACAAAAATACTATCACAAGAATCCATCATAACAAGCAATAAACACATGGCTGTTTTACTCCATACACAACAATTTGATTGTCAGCTATATGTGTTATTTATACATTAAAACCTTACAAAGAACAAAAACAAAGTTGCTGGAAAAGCCCAGCAGGTCTGGCAGCATCTGTGAAGGAAAAAACAGAGTTAACTTTTCGGGTCCGGTGACCCTTCCTCGGAACTTTGTAAACCTGATAAGTTCACCTTCCTTCTTAACCTTCTTCGTTATAGAAAGAAATAAGCAATCATTTATGTGACTTCATAAAACTAGAATTAAGGAAGATATTTTCCTGTTCTTGTCTCCACTTGCACTGACACCCAAGGTTTGAAAATGTGAAGCCATATTTTTATAAGGCCATAAACTTTTAAAACTGGCAGACAGGATTTGGGATGTGGAACTCCTGTACGTAGTTTAGACAAATCCGATGCTTTCTGATAGCGAGATGAGCATTGGGTATGATGCACACAGCTAGAAAACTCAAATTTACCAGAGTGGTTTGAATTTCAAGCTGAGTTGTAACAGATCCCATTTGAGTGTCCTAAGAGCCTTAATCCACAATGTTGGAATCACAAATCGATGGAGCACATGTCAGTGGTCTTGAAGGGTGGATAGAGTGTCTTTAAGTATAATGGTGTGAAGTGTTTAAACCCCACACTTGTTAAGCAGAAGAAGAGATTTAGTAAAGTCTGCTGGAATACCTTAATTGACACCGTATTGTTCAGTTTAGTAAAAACCATTATAGACATTGCGCAAATAGACAATAGAGGTCTTTTCTGACATTCCCAAGGGCCATTATGTTGTAATTATGAATGCTTGGCCAAGTTTCAAAAGCTACAATAACCTGAGCAAGGGGTTCTGTATTCACAGTTTCAAATAACTATTAAAAAATTAGTTTGTTGCATGGTCTGTGAAGTTTGTTTGTTTTATTTATAAGAGATGAACTAATTTACAAGGTGTAAATTGGATTTGAATGTTTCTCATAAATAGGAGATTTTTCTCATTGTCAAGTGCGTATAAGTGAAAACCTGTTTTGGATTATTATAAGTTTATTTTTGAATCATTTCCACATAGCTCCTGAAGCCTGTCCCTTGTGTATAGTGGGTAAGTGGCTAATGAGGAGCATGGATAATAGGTGGGGTCATAAGTTGTAATAGAGATTGCATGAGTTACATGAGAAGGAATTAGAAGAGTTATTCTGGAGGTAGTATGGAATATGAAAGTTTATGTAAGATTGGTTGGGGTTTCATGGGTTGGGATGAAAGTGGCATGGAGGTATGAATGGTGTGGGTGTGGAATGGGGCATACATTGACATGGTTAGTGGTTGGAGCTTTGGGGCTATGAGAAATGGGACCTGGAGAGCTTCAGAGCTTCTAAAGCAACTGAGATGATGTCCCAGAGAATGGAAACAAGACTTACTAACCAGCTTACGTAGGATCCTGTGGAAGTTCTGAGGAAGGGTCACCGGACCTGAAACATTAACTCTGTTTTTTCCTTCACAGATGCTGCCAGACCTGCTGAGCTTCTCCAGCAACTTTGTTTTTGTTCCTGATTTACAGCATCTGCAGTTCTTTCCGTTTTTATTTAGGATCTGCTCCCGGGTCAGCTGGATTCGTACCTGTCTCCCTACACCAGAAAATTGAGTCTAATGAGAATGTTTAAACTAAGACCAGTCTGCTAAGTTTCCCAACTTGAGCTAGCCACCTTGGTATCAAAAATCCTGGCTGTGTTTTCAATGGCCCAGAGCAGCAGCTTGTTTGAAGTGCCGCTGGTTTTGACGTTGATTTTTGGAAGTGCAAATTTTGGTATTCATTTAGTGTTGCAAATATTTAACTTGCACTTCAGAACAAAAATACTGCCTGAGCTTCAGATTACTCTTATCAACGTTGTTAAATCTATTGCAGCTTGTGAAACTAAAATATAGCCCCTGGCGCTTACCACAGCCAAAATGTGATTTGCAATCTAAATGTCCAGATAGTTTTGTTTCATTTGAATAGTAATCCCTGTGTGTTTCTGAATTCTGTTACATAAAATGACCTTTTACTGTGATACTTAACTCTCATTGTAGGTAGTATAAAAAGCAATACACAAAGCAGAGCCCATGGGCACACGTTAAAGCATAGTTATAGAAATGTATTCTTGTTTAGGACTCTATTAGATATATCCTTTTACTTACTTTAATGTTTTGCGGAATTTTAAGATTGTTTGGCTCAAGATAATTTACAAGTTTAGTCTAATTATTTAAAGTGTTTATAGACTAATTAGGTCCATAAGCCTTGCAAGATTTAGCGTGTCTATGTTTAAAGGTTTGCAGATTCCCGTTTCTATTATTTTTAGCTTCGGGATGTTGTATTTTTGGCTACATAATTATCCATTAATATTCAAACAAACCAAAATCTATTTCTTTGCTCATAAATTTTCCCCGAAGCACAAGTTATAAATGTTATATAGAAATCTTTATGTGCACTACAAATGAAATGAATAATTACAAATGTCAATGAAGGAATATTGCTTCAAAATAAATGTTTGCAGAATTAACTCATTCCTGTGGGTATATTTTGGTTTAATGTAACTGTTTTCTTCCATATACATAAGGAATAAACCTCACCTGTTTAAATCCTTCCTGGGTTTCAGGATAGCAAAGACATTGTACTTTACTTTGTAGTTCATCTTCTTCACGATAGCTTTCACTTTGGGCTAGCAAATCCCTGACACTTACACATTCAAAAGTCCGGAATTTCATGGCAGTCAGCGAATGATGCCAGCAGCAGGTGACTATGTCCTTGGGAAAGAATTTTCTGCAGCACCCTGATCTACTTATGACACAGTAAATCCTTTGTTTTGAGCCACATAAGATGAAAAGTTCGTATGACGCAAACTATGATGCCATTTTCAAAACTTCACATTCTGTTGCTATTTTAAACTCTGATTTCAGTCTTACGATATTTATATAGGAGGTATTTGAATTCATGCAAGCCATTTTGGTTGTTATGATGGAGAAATTATGTTGCCCATCACCATTTATTAGTGCTGTATTCTTTAATCATTTTTATCGGGAATGCAACTAAAACTCAAGAATTGTGTCATAGCTTTCAAAGGAGTTGCACCTTTGGACCAGCTTCAGAAATGCCGCAACTCAAAAAAAACAGCTCAATAGGGCAAAATGTCACAATTAGCTCAATTTTTTTTTCAAAACGTTGTGAGCTTCGCTAGTTGGAATAGCACTTATTGCCTATCCTAATTGCATTTAAGAGTATGGCGGTGATCTGCTTCTGGAATTGCTGCAGTCCATTTGGTGTAGGTAGAACCACAGCTCACATGAGGAGGGTTTCTGGGATTTTGACTCAACAACAGTGAAGGAACGGTAATACATTTCTGCAGAAAACAGGATGGTAAGAGGCTAGAAGATGAACTTGAAGGTGATGGTGTTCCCATGCATGAATGTTACTCGCCATTTGTAAACCAAAGCCAGAATATTGTCTAGAATAATGTCTTGCTGCATTTGGACTTTGACTGCTTCAGTATGTGAGAGTTGTGAATGATGCTGAACATTGGCAATCGTCAGTGAACATGTCCAGTTCTGACCTTATGATTGCGGGAAGGTCATTGATGAAGCAGCTGAAGATTGGTGAGCCTAGGACACTACCCAGAAGAACCAGGGCTCTTGTGGTGCAGTCTTCTCTTTGCCAGGAGACCCAGGTTCAAGTTCAACCTGCTCTAGAGATGTGTAAGAGCACCTAATCAGGTTGATTAGAAAATATGTACCCTGAGGAACCCCGAGGTGTTGTTCCGGAATTGGAATGACTGACCTCCAATAACCATAACTGTTATACTTTTTGCTAGGTATGACTCAAATCAGCAGAGAGTTTCATCCAATTCCTATTGATTTTAGTTTTGCTAGGGCTCCTTAATACCACTTGGCTAAATGCTGCCTTGATGTCAAGGCCAGTCATCCTTTCCTCCTGTCTTGAGTTCACTCTTTTGTCCATGTTTGAACAAATGCTGGACTGAGGTCAGGAGCTGAATCGTTCTGGTGGAACACAGTGAGATTCAGTGAGCATGGCTAATGACCCTTTTCATCACTCTCTAGTATGAGTATTGTAAAGACTGCCCCTGGGAGTAATTAAATTATATTTTACCATTTGTTTTGAAATCTTTGATGTAAAAAAAATAACTAGTTTGATTTATTTCATTTCATTTTAATTTTTGTGTAAAATAATTCTGTGTTATTGCTAAATCCAAATCTGCAGCATTGTTTTCTGAAGAAGGGTCTAGGCCCGAAACGTCAGCTTTCCTGCTCCTCTGATGCTGCTTGGCCTGCTGTGTTCATCCAGCTCTACACCTTGTTGTCTGCAGCATTGTGTGCTTGTTTCAGTGAAAGAGCACCATATTAAAACCAAACAAAAAGAGAAAAAAATGACTTATCAGCCAGATTTCAGTTTGTGATCTGACTTAGCCATTAATAACATCAGCTGGGATTAACAGTGTCCATAGTCTTTGTAATTTCCGATGTCTTTGGATGTTATGTGAAGTCATGTGAAGTCAATTGAAATGACTGAAGAACAGCATCAAGAATGTTGGGGATATCCAGAAGAGGTTAGGCTAGATCAACCACTTAACATCTCTGGCTGAAGATTGGTACAAATGCTTCAGCCTAATTTTTTTGCACTGATGTGCTGGGATCCCTAATCATTATAGATTGTGATGATTGTGGATGCTCCTCTTCATTCTGTAATTGTTCACTCCCATTCGTAACTGGATGTGTAAGGACTGCAGAGCTTAGATCTGATCCATTCGTTGTGGTATTGGTTAGCACTGTCTAGCACTTGCAGCCTAAATATACAAATTGTCATATATTTTACCTGCACCAAGTTGACAACTAATTTTAAGTTTACTTGGTGCTGTTCCAAACATGTCCTCCTGCCCTCTTCATTGAACCAGAGTTGATCTCCCGAATTGACAGTAAGGTAGAATGGAGGATATACCAGGCTATGAGGTTGCAGGCTCTATTTAAGTATAATCATGCTGCTAATGGTCTGCAGCACCTCATTGATGCCCACTCTTCAGTTGCTAGATTTGTTCGAAGCCTATCCCATTTAGTATGGTGATAGTGCCAAACAACATAATGAAAGATCTTCTTAATGTGAAGCCAGAGCTTTGTCTCTAAGGACTGTGCGGTGACCACTTTTACCGATATGAACAGATGCATTTGTGACAGCAGATTGTTGAAGATGAGTTCAAGTATGATTTTCCCTCTTTTGGTTCCCTCACCACCTGCCACCGGCCTGGACTGACAGCTATCTCCATTAGGACTTGGGCAGCTTGGTCAGTAATGGTACCGCCAATGATGAAGATTGAGGAACCTTGAACCCTCCAACACCGAGTACATTCTGTGCCCTTGCCACCTTCAGTGCTTCCTCCAAGTAGCTTCTGACATAGATGAGTACTGATCCATTAGCCAAGGGGGTGCAGTAAATTGAAATTAGCAAGAGTTTTCCTTGCCTATGTTTGACCTGGTGCCATGAGACTTCATGGAGTCCAGAATCAAAGTTGAGAACTCTCAGAGCAACTCCAATCCCATTGTATACCATTGTGCACCTATTTCTGCTGGGTCTGTCCTGCCGATACAGAACATACTAAGGGTTGGTGATGGTGGTTTCTTGGAACTTGTCTGTGAGGTAGGATTCTGTGACTATGACTACATAAGGGTCTTGATTGACCATTTTGTCAGACAGTGCTCCAAATTTTAACATAAAAAGGATGACTTTTCATAAGTTGATAGAACTGTGTTTGCCATTATCGTTCCAAAGCTAGATTGTCCATTTAGTTTCTTTCCTTTGAGACTTTTTTGTCATTTGATAAAAATAAGTGGCTTGCTCGGCCATTTCTGAGGGCGGTTCAGAGTCAGCCAAATTGCAATGGGTCTGCAGTCACATGTAGGCCAGATCAGGTAAAGATGGCAAATTTCCTTTCCGAAACGACATTAGTGATGGGTCTTTATGATAATCAACAGTGGTTTCAAAGTCAAAATTAGACTTTTAATTCCAGATTTTTATTTCAAACAACACCATTTGCCATGGTGAGACTCAAAAAAACCGGGTCCAGAGACAATATCACTTTGCCACCACCTCCACCTGTTAAATTTTTAATCAGATATGCCATTTACTCAAATGTGAAGAAATTAAGTGGAAACTAATACAAAAGAAAGCTAGTGAAAGTCAAACAAAACCCAACACATTGGCCAATCAACTTTTGCAAAAGATTACTTCATTATGTGCTTATTCGTGTATCTCAAAAATAAAAGATGTACTAACTCTGAAAAAGGATAATCAAATTATTCCTACTTAACACTTAGACCTGCTATTTCCTTAAGAAAACATTGGAGATAAGTTAGTAAGTAAATCCAGTGAAATGGTTCTTTAATAAAAATCTTTCCTTAAAAATGACCATCTCAATAATCCTTCTGCAAATCTGCAGTGAGCCTAAACTCCCTTCCCCTGAAATGTTCCTGTAAGGATGGTAATGCTAAGCAGTCATTGGTGACCTGGAGGTAGAGAGAGATTGGGAAGGTAAAGAGTCATACAGGGATGTGATCCTACAATGATGTTTTGACTTAAAGTCATTTTCACCACTTTAGAGCTGCGATGCACGAACGTTGAAAAACTCCTTGCGAAGTAAAACATTTCTCACAGGAATTTCATAATCAAGTGAGCTACATCTTGCCATCATTCACCTGGGGTCCCACAATGATCCAGGACCTCTCCTGTGGATGCATTCCTGCCAGCTGCCACTGCTCCTGTTGGCACTAGTGACGATGACAAACTGCCAGCCAGCGAGTTTTTAGTAGACAGCATTGCTGAGAACCTTGATTGCAGGGAAGACCTACTAAGTGTCTGAAGGACACTTGATTCTATTGGGCGTCCCCCATGAAACTGGTAGGAGTTCCACCCCGGTTTTTTGAGAAACCCGTCAGTCCAACAATATTCCAACTGTAATTGCTGTGCTGATTATTAATGCAGGTAATATGAAGGCCTTACAATTTACTGTGTAAAAATGTTTGCTCCTTCCATCCTTATAGTGTTGCAGGTAAGCTTATGCTTATGTTCCACCATCTCCACCATACTTGTTAGAGACAACAAGGTGCAGGGCTGGATGAACACAGCAGGCCAAGCAGCATCATAGGAGCAGAGACGCTGACGTTTCGGGCCTAGACCCTTCATCAGAAAAGGGGGAGGGGAAGGGGGTTTTGAAATAAATAGGGAGAGAGTGGGAGGCGGATAGAAGAGGGATAGAGGAGAGGATAGGTGGAGAGGAAACAAACAGGTCGAAGAGGCGGGGATGGGGCCAGGAAAGGTGAGTGTAGGTAGGGAGTTAGGAAGGGGATAGGTCAGTCCAGGGAGGACGGACAGGTCAAGGGGGCGGGATGAGGTTGGTCGGTAGGAGATGGAGGTGCGGCTTGAGGTGGGAGGAGGGGATAGGTGGGAGGAAGAACAGGTTAGGGAGGCAGGGACGAGTTGGACTGGTTTTGGGATGCGGTGGGGGGAGGGGAGATTTTGAAACTTGTGAAATCCACATTGATACCATTGGGCTGCAGGGTTCCCAAGCGGAATATGAGTTGCTGTTCCTGCAACCTTCGGGTGGCATCGTTGTGGCACTGCAGGAGGCCCAGGATGGACATGTCGTCTGAGGAATGGGAGGGGGAGTTGAAATGGTTCGCGACTGGGAGGTGCAGTTGTTTGTTGCGAACCGAGCGTAAGTGTTCTGCAAAGCGGTCCCCGAGTCTCCGCTTGGTTTCCCCGATGTAGAGGAAGCCACACCGGGTACAGCGGATGCAGTATACCACATTGGCAGATGTGCAGGTGAACATCTGCTTGATGTGGAAAGTCTTCTTGGGGCCTGGGATGGGGGTGAGGGAGGAGGTATGGGGGCAGGTGTAGCACTTCCTGCGGTTGCAGGGAAAAGTGCCGGGTGTGGTGGAGCTGGAGGGGAGTGTGGAGTGGACAAGGGAGTCACGGAGAGAGTTGTCCCTCCGGAAAGCAGATAAAGGTGGGGAGGGAAAGATGTCTTTGGTGGTGGGGTCGGATTGCAGATGGCGGAAGTGTCGGAGGATGATGCGTTGGATCCGGAGGTTGGTGGGGTGGTACGTGAGGACGAGGGGGATTCTTTTTTGGTTCTTATTGCGTGGACGGGGTGTGAGGGATGAGTTGCAGGAGATGTGGGAGACACGGTTGAGGGCGTTCTCGACCACTGAGGGGGGGAAGTTAAGGTCCTTGAAAAACGAGGACAACTGAGATGTACGGGAGTGGAATGCCTCATCCTGGGAGCAGATGCGGCGGAGGCGAAGGAATTGGGAATAGGGGATAGCATTTTTGCAGGAAGGTGGGTGGGAGGAGGAGTATTCTAGGTAGCTGTGGGAGTCGGTGGGCTTGAAATGAATATCGGTTTCTAGGTGGTTGCCCGATATGGAGACAGAGAGGTCCAGGAAGGGGAGAGAGGTGTTAGAGATGGTCCAGGTAAATTTAAGGTTGGGGTGGAAGGTGTTAGTGAAGTGTATGAACTGTTCGAGCTCCTCGTGGGAGCACGAGGCGGCACCGATACAGTCATCAATGTAACGGAGGAAGAGGTGGGGTTTAGGGCCGGTGTAGGTACGGAAGAGGGATTGTTCCACGTAACCTACAAAGAGGCAGGCGTAGCTTGGGCCCATGCGGGTACCCATGGCTACCCCCTTTGTCTGTAGGAAGTGGGAGGAATTGAAAGAGAAGTTGTTGAGTGTGAGGACGAGTTCGGCTAAGCGGATGAGGGTGTCAGTGGAGGGGGACTGGTCGGGCCTGCGGGACAGGAAGAAGCGGAGGGCCTTAAGGCCATCTGCATGGGGAATGCAGGTGTAGAGGGACTGGACGTCCATGGTAAAGATGAGGTGTTGGGGACCGGGGAATTGGAAGTTCTGGAGGAGGTGGAGGGCGTGGGTGGTGTCACGGACATAGGTAGGGAGTTCCTGGACCAAGGGGGAGAAAATGGAGTCGAGATAGTTGGAGATCAGTTCGGTGGGGCAGGAGCAGGCGGAGACAATGGGTCGACCAGGGCATTCAGGTTTGTGGATTTTGGGAAGGAGATACTTGTTGTTGCATTTTCTGCCTGTCAGTTCTTATGGTATACCCTCAATAATGGAATAGGATGAAAATTATCTTCTGTTTTTCTTCTTCAATTCTCTACCTGAAGGCATTTCCAACCCATCATTCTGCAATTGCCACTGAAGCTGGGGCAAAAGGCATGTTCCAAATCCACCCAGCTGGAGCAGGGATTTAGACAGTTAGCACCAATCTGATCCACACTGACCACCTAATCAACTGAATCCTCTAAGGAGTCCGAGTTGATATAAGCAATAAGCAGTTTTACAGGAATGTTGCAATCCAGAGTTATGAATATCAATAGTGAAAGCCCAATACCCTTTTCATCATATGGCTGATCAGGAATCTCCCCAATTGTTGTCTCCTGCTATTTGAGATTTTTGGAAGCATTTGTATGTTGATTTCAACCTGTTTGACTGGGTTATGTATGTACCTTCATTGCCATTCAAATCCTGGAGTTAAACCAAAAGCCTTTGGTTCAGAAATATGGACAGTATCTACTGCACCACAAGACCCTCTAAGAAAATTATACTCCCATGATATCACTTTCATATACATGGACTTTGGCTTCAGAAATCTGATTTTGCTCCCAGCACCAATGCCTATTCCTACATGTAATTCTTTGCTCCTGTCAACCAGGCATGTGTAGTAAATAACAAAATAATTGATATACAGTACAAGCAGTACAACAGAAATGTTGTTACTGTTTGACTTATGGAATCTATAGTAATGGCCATATAGGTCCCTAAATTTTCTTATTATTCAAAACATGTTAAAGAGAAGGAAAATGCAGAAAGTCATAAAATTGGGATGGTAAACAGATATATGTTCACAGCAAATGTACATAACTTGTACCATAAGTGTCTGCTTATCTCAATGGGAATATTTTAGCTTTGAAGCTGTGAGGCAGAAAATTTTCTGCCCCTTTAAGCCTACAGCACATCGACTTGCATTAACACTTGATCAAGCAACATCTTGATTTTAAATGCCCTTGTTTTCAATGCCCTCCATGACCTCACCATTTACTGTCTCTGAAATCCCATCCAGCCCCACAATCTTCTGATATATTGGCTCTCGTCTAAGCCTGTCATCTTGCATATCCTCAGTTTTAATTGCTGCACCATTAATGTCTGTATCTTCAGTTATCTTGGTGCCAAGGCCTGTAATACCCCCCTTTCACCTCTCTAACGCACTTTCCTTCTTTCAAACATACCTCTTTAGCCATGCTAAAGAACAGAAGCTCTTAACCTGATATCTCTGTATGTCATACTTACATCTCTTCTTGTCTCTGTGTCATACTTTGTCTTATAACGCTACTGTGAAATGCCTTGGAGCATTTAATTATGTTAAAGGCTCCATGTTTATGTAAGTTGTAGTTCTAAAAATAAGATGCAGCAGGCGCTTGAAATCTGAAACAAAAACAGAAAATGCTGGAAATATTGTAGCTTCTGATTTTAAGTCCCGTTGCAAAACCTAAACAAAATCTCATAAGGCTCTTGAGAATGTATTATTGAGGGAGGGCTGTCTTTTAGCCTTGGCTCTGCTTTTAAGGTAAATGTGGAAAATCATGGGACTACACTTGAAGAAGACAGTCCTTGAGAGGATGAAGAGGTCTACAAGGATAGTTCTGGTACTTTCACTAAAAAGTTTGTTGTAGGAGCTAGGGTTTGTACTCTTGGGGCAAAATAATTGAGGGGAGAGTTTATAAAGGTATACAAGATAACAACAGCTTTCAGTACAGTAGGCAAAGAAAAGTTGTGCCTCTCTTTGATGTTAGCATGACTATGGACAAAGCTTTGGGTAAGGAATATGGTGCGGGGTGGAATTTGATGTAAACCTTTTTAACAGTGAGTGATTATGACCTGGAACTCCCTGCGTATAGGATGGTGGAAGCAGAAACAATGGATTGTTTCAAATGAAAACTGGATGGCCACAGAAGGTAGTGTGCACAGCCCAGACCATCAAGGAAGCCAACCTTCCATCCATGGACTCTATTTACATGGCCCGCTGCTACAGAAAGGTGGTCAACTTCATCAAAGACCCATCGCACCCTGGTAATGATTTCTACTGCCAGGCAGTAGATACAGAAACCTGAACGCATGCACGAGCAGGTTCAGGAACAGCTTCTTTCCGCCCAATATCAGACTGTTGAATGGACTGTAGTCTCAAATAATGTAACCTGCAATATTACCTGTATGCCTCTAAGTTTTTTTGATCTGTACATCCTTTGCTTGCTGTGATCTGCCCGCAGCGCTCGTAAACAAAGCTTTTCATTGTATTTCGGTAGACGTGACAATAAAATCAAAATCAAAATCAAAACCAAAATTTGCAGCACTATAGGGACACAATAAGTATGTCATAGGGATCTCCAGTGAGACTGATTGGATTGCTCAACAGAGAGCTGGTATGGACTTGATGGGCTCACTTCCTTCTGTGCTGTAAAGAGCTGAATTTTAATGGCTCCAGGAGATGGGGACAGAGGCAAGAGGGCCGGGAAAACGGTGGGAAACCCCCATTTTCTATCAGCTCCCTGACCATGCACTACCACTGAGGAATTTTACCAATGGCAGAAACAAATCGGTGAGGTTACCCACCTGAAGGAGGCAGGCAGCCAACTTACAGAGGTAAGAGGCCCTTTTATGTTGCCTTTGGCATTTTGCCGACAACAAGACAACTTCCCATTGTGTGGGGAGGCTGCCAGCAAGATAATGGTGGCCTCCCAGCAATAGCCTGGGGGAAGAAAAGTTTTTTAAAGGAGACTGTGGTCAGGAAGGGCAGCACCTGTAACCCCAAAGATATTCCTGGAGAGGTTTTCCTTCATCACTCAGCCCCTCAATTTTTAAAAAGTTTATCTTTTATCTTACCTTCTCTAGGCTAAGTACTCTTCTTGGTGCTGCTGCTAAGCTGTTGACCTGACAGTCCTCTGATTGGACTAGCAACTGTCTGGGTGGGTTACCATCCTGAAAAGGCTGGCAGCTATTCTACTTGCCTGTAGAATTCAGGGAATGCCCTACCAGCTGCCCATTTTCCTTCGAATGTCGGGCTATCCACCCAATTGGTAAAATTCTGCTTAGTGTCTCTAAGACAGCATTTTCCCCTCCCTCAAGGTAGTGAGATAGAATACTAGAAGTGGTGGGGGGGGTGCAACGGGACAAGTTGACCCAGCAAGATGATTGTCCTCAGAAATGAAACCCTGGGCAAGAAAGTCCATGGGCAACTTTCTTGACCCTCCACCAATTAAGGCCCTTCAGTGATGAAATAATGGCTACAACAGGGTTTCATTTCACTACCTCCCCAATTGCTTACCTTGGTAGTGAGTGGAAAAGGTACCTTCTTTCCTGATTGGAAAACCAATGTGATCTACCAGGGTTGCAGGGACTTCCACATGAAACAATATGTTGTCAATCAGAGGAACAGATGGGTGGCAAAGGAATGGCTTCTGAAAGGCACTACCCTTACCTTGGACTCCCCTGGACCTCTCTCCCCATTAGAAGGAGATAATAAAAGACTTATCTTCTCACTACTGGATTCCCACTAAGTGTAGGCCTTGACCACTGGTCTTTAGAACCCAAATGCATCTGGCCGTTGATTGATGGACAGCTTCTGGGGTCCCAGGAGACTAGTATTGACACCAGTGATAGGCCAAGAAGCCTGTTTATGCTATCTGTTTGTTGGCTCTTAATGATCTGATTGGTGCGCAAAATGTTGCCTTTTCTGGTTTTTGGGGGAGGGGGATGGCATGTTAGATGTCCCCTAACAAAACTTTTAAATAAGCTCTTATACTCATTTTTCAAAACAAAAGGAAAATCGCACTGTACAATTTTATTTGAAGATTATTAGAAAATTTCTGCTGGTGTTCTGACTGATATTTATTCCTTAACAAGGAAAGGTCATTAGTTTTACTATTGTGTACAAATTCACATCCATGTTTGCTTACATACCAACAGTGACTAGTTCAAAGATACGTAATTAGCTGTGAAATGCTTTGGGAAGTTCTGAGGACATTAAGAAGATGCTTATTAGTTATTTCTTTCTGTCATTTCTCCACTGAAGCATCTATTGAAACAGATGTAATCTGAGTCATCTTCTTCCAAGCAAAAAAAATGTTTTCTAGAGCCTAATTGAAAATCTAATTTAAATATTAATTTGTTAGTGTTAATCTTGATCTTGCGATGCTAAATGCAGTTTTCCTCCTGCACCAGTTCACTGTGCGCTGAATTTGCCACCAACAGAATCTGCATAAATAATAATTTTGGCCTGTTTACTTATTGTGCAGCCAAGTCATTGCCAGAGAATGAGTTCTTGGCTGTGTTAGATTCCTGTATGTACAGTGCTAATGTAGTGTCATGCATTTTTCCAGAAATATTTCCAGAAATAATTTTTGCAGTTTTGTATATATTTATATGAATATGCCCACTATGGTTGTTTGTGAGCTTGATATCCAGTAGCTTAACAAAGCAATTGTATCCATAGACTACATTATATTTAATAAAGGAAAACTAATTTTTAACTCTTCATCTTAGAACTTTGACTGTTTTTTGGTAATTTCTAGTAATAGGGAAGTGAGCCTGAGTGACACTGGAAATAGCAGGAGTAATGTTAAGTTGCATGATACATAAACAGTAAACAAGGAGCTCTTGACTTTCTTCCAACTGTTCATGCAAGGACAGGCTGCTCTAAGGGGAAAAGTTCTTGAATGCTTGACAATAATGGTAACTTGGCAGCAGAGTAGCAAAGGATACATTTTCTGCCTTGAGAATTCAACTGTTCTCACTAACCGAGCCAATCAGAAGCTCATGGGAAAATAGGTCACGTATGCTGCAGGCATAATCCTTTGCTTTGGCTCAGAGCAGGTCGATGAGTCAGCAGTGTGACCTTACAACTTGCTGCAAATGAAGTTTTCTACCCACACGACACAATTATACAGGTTTAAGTGCTGCTGCTTAAGAGTTGTGATGGAATCCATCATAAACTCAGATTTCTAAAATTATCACATTGCAACAGATGAATGGGTGAGGGGGTGAAGCGCAGTGTGAATGATAATTCTCTGTGAACACGTTAATTGAGCTGTGTATTCTTTTTAAAAACAACATGTAAACCATGTCATTGTCTCTCCTGCTAAGTTCAACATACTCTATGTGTTCTGCTTAGCTCTCTCTAATTGTATCCAATGCTAATAAGATTCACCTTTTTCCACTGAATTGATCGTTCTGACAGAGTGGAGACTGTGATCACCCCAGCAGAATCAGCACAGCGGTCAACATCGCAGAGCTAATCTAACCATGTGTTCCAGACCAGAAAAAGATGACATCGATTGCTGGGCTTGATGGCACTCCAAATGTAACATCGCATCATTTGAATTCAAATAGCACAATCTGGAAAGAATTTTGATCTCACTTGATTATAACCCAGGAGCCAGGCTTTTGAAAGTGATCACAGCTTGTTAAGTTGAGTGAGCAGAAAAACAGACATCAGATGCAGCTTCTTGCAACTCTTCCAGTTCACCTGGTATACCATCCTTTCTGACCATTCTCTGCCAGAGAGACCCTTGGTGTCCATTCCATTAAGGTGACCCCCTGTGTCCATGTTGCCATGGTGACCACTGTGTTTACTCTGCCAGGGTGACCTCTGTGTCCACTTTGCCAGGGTGACACCTGGGCCAGCTCTGCCAGGGTGACCGCTGTGTTAATTCTGCCAGGGTGATCACCATGTCCACTCTGTCAGAATGACCAGCTGTATGGAAAACAAACAATAGACATGTCCCCAGAGAGCCTGAATGAGGGAAATGATAAACAAATAGTCAGCAACATGAATAGCAATGTAAATGTGATAATTCTGGAAGAAATGGCAGTGCAGTACAATTAAATTTAAAAGTATATAATGATAAATGAAAGCTTGCAACTGATGACACAACCAGGGTCCTTAGACAGCACTTTCCAAACTTGTGAACTCCTCCAGTCAGGAGGCCAAAGGGCAGCAGATGCTTGGGAGCATAAATACTTACAAGTTCCCTCCAAACCAGATACCATCTTGACTTGGAATTATATTACCATGCCTTCACTGTTGCTGGGTGAAATACTTGGAAATCCCAAAGCTCACCTTTTTGGCCACTGCTCTCAGCAATCTGACCACAGAGATCCTGATGCTGGGGGCAACATGAACCAGGACAATAATACCACACCCGTTATGGTAAGGAGAGGGGTGAATGAGGAGGGAAACCATAGGACCATAAGATGGAAGGGCATTCAGTACATCAAGATGCTGCGCTATTCAATGAGATCATGGCTGACCTGGTAATCCTCAACTCCACTTTCCTGCCTTTTCTCCATAACCTTGGATTAAAACCATAACGTACTGATTAAAACTCTGTCTACCTCAACCTGGGATATAATTAACCACCACAACCTCATCACCATCAGTGTTAAAGAATTCCACAGATTCACTACCATCTGAATAAAGAATTTCCTCCTCATCTTTATCTTAAATGGGTGATCCCTTCCTCTGAGATTGTGTCCTCTGATCCCTCCTTTTCTCTTGAGTTGACCTAGCCTTTCCTTAGCTACTCACTTGTTCCTTATATACGTATAAAACGCCTTGGGATTTTCCAAAATCCTGTTTGCCCAAGACATTTTGTGGCCCCTTTTAGCCCCCACCCACCTCCAATTCCTTTGTTTAAGTTGTTTCCTGCTTTGTTTGCATTCTTTGTGAGTTCAGTCTGTCTTCAGTTTCCTGAACCTTAATCATACCTCCTTTCTCTTTTTGATTAAGCTCAGAATTTCTCTTATTTTCCAAGGTTCCTGAATATTGTGATCCTTATCTTTCACTTTCACAGGAACGTATTGGTCCTGAACTCTACTCAATGGGCCTTTAAAAGAGTCCCACATGAAATTCCCCAACAGCCACCCCCATTCCATATTCCTGAGTTCCTGCCTAATATTGTCATAGTTAGCCTTCCCTCAATTTCGTATTTTTCACCTGAGGACCACTCTGATCCTTATCCATAAATAACTTAAAACTTACAGAATTATGCACACTGTTCCCAAAATACTTCTCCCACTGAAACCCTCCCTGTCAGAATATTACTCCATATTTGGCATCAGTCTTGCAAACCTTCTATGCACTGCCTCCAAAGACAGTATATCTTTGCTGAGATAAGGGGCCCAAAACTGTTCACAATATTCTAGCTGTTGGCTGACTTGTATAAAATTAGCAAAGTTTCCTTACATTTACACTGTATTCCCTTTAAAATAAAGGCCAACATTTCAATTGTCTTCCCTAATACCTGCTAAACTTAGATGCTAGTATTTTGTGATTCAATCATGAGGACTCCAAAATCCCTCTGTTCTGTTGCTTTCTACAGTCTTTCTCCATTTAAAAAAATATTTAGTTCATCACTCAATTCATCCTGCCAAAGTGTTTATCTTTACATTTTCCCACATTCTATTCCATCTGCCAAATTTTTACACCACTTCATAGAATCCCTACAGTGTGGAAACAGGCCATTTGGCCCAACAAGTCCACACTGCCCCTCCGAAGAGCATCCGACCCCAGACCCATTCCCCTACTGTTGCATTTCCCATGTCTACCCACCTAACCTAAACATTGCTGGACATCATGGGAAATTTAGCATGGCCAATCCATCTGCCCTGCACATCTTTGGACTGTAGGAGGAAACTGGAGCACCTAGAGGAAACCCATGCAGACACAGCAAGAATGTGCAAACTCCACACAGCCAGTCACCTGAGGGTGGAATCGAACACAGCTCCCTGGTGCTGTGAGGCAGCAGTACTAACCACTGGGCCACTGTGCCACCCACTTGTTTAACTTATCCATACACCTCTGAATTATTCTCTCACCACTTGCCTTTCCCATCTATTTTTGAGTCACCTGTGAACTTAGGAACAGTATATTCATGTTTCTCTTCAAAGTCACCTATATATATTGAAAATAACTGTGTGCCCTGCACTCATTACTGTGGCAATCTACTAATTGCAGGTTACCTGAAGAATATTCCCTTATTCCAACTCTCTCTCTGCTATTGGCCAATTCTCTAGCCATGCAATATGCTACCTCCAAAGTGACGAGCTCTTCTCCTATTAAGTAGCCTAAGGTGTGATAGTTTTTCAAGTAACTTCTGAAAATCCAGAGATATTATAGCTACTGGCCCCATTTTATCTACTCTGCTTCTTACCTCCTCAAAGAATTCTACTGAATTTGTCAGACATGATTTTCCCTTTGTGAAGCCATGCTGATCCTTGTTGATCATATTACGCATTCCAAATGCTCTGCTATTACATCCTTTATAATGGACTCTTACATTTTCCCAATTACAGTCATTAAGCTAACTGACCTATACTTAACAGTTTTTTTTTAATCTCCTTCCCTTTTTATGTAATGACATTGTTTTGTCAGTTTTCCAATTCTCTGGAACTTTTCCAGAATCTAAGGATCCTTGGAAGATTATTACCAGTACATCCATTATCTCCATTCCTACACGTTTTATTAACCTAGGGAGCAACCCATCAGGTCCAGGAGACTTATTGGTCTTTAGTTTCCCTAGCACATTTTCTGCAGTGATAGTCGTTATTTTATTTCAACTCCTCCTTTTGCCAGATGATTATTTAGTAATCTTCAAATGCTGTTAGTGTCTTCTACTTTGAAGACTGTTGAAAATTATTTATGTAACTCCTCTGCCATTTCCTGATTCCCCATTATTAAGTGCTCAGCTCATTCTGTAAGGGGGCTATGTTCACTTCGGCCTCTCACTTCCTTTAAAGAAGCTCTTCCTGTCTATCCTGATATTACTTTCTTTACCCTCAATGTTTGTCTTCTCCCTTGTTTTACTTCCTTGGTCATCTTTTTGTTGATATTTAAAACTTTCCCAATCCTCTGCTTCACAATTAATCTTTGTCATATTGTATATTTTTTTCTTTCAACTTGGTGCTTTCCTTAACCTAGGTTGACTTATCGTCTTCCTAGAATCATGTAGTACTGGGCTAATGGTAAGATTCTTGGTAGTGTGGATGAGCAGAAAGATCTCGGTGTCCATGTGCATAGATCACTGAAAGTTGCCACCCAGGTTGATAGCGTTGTTAAGAAGGCGTATAGTATGTTAGGTTTTATTGGTAGAGGGATTGAGTTTTGGAGCCATGAGGTCATGTTGCAGCTGTACAAAACTCTGTGGCGGCCGCACTTGGAGCATTGCGTACAGTTCTGGTCACCGCATTATAGCAAGGATGTGGAAGCATTGGAAAGGGTGCAGAGGAGATTTACCAGGATGTTGCCTGGTATGGAGGGAAGGTCTTATGAGGAAGGGCTGAGGGACTTGAGGCTGTTTTCGTTAGAGAGAAGAAGGTTAAGAGGTGACTTAATAGAGACATACAAGATGATCAGAGGATTAGATAGGGTGGACAGTGGGAGCCTTTTTCCTTGGATGGTGATGGCTAGCATGAGAGGACATAGCTTTAAATTGAGGGGTGATAGATATAGGACAGATGTCCGAGGTAGGTTCTTTACTCAGAGAGTAGTAAGGGCGTGGAATGCCCTGCCTGCAAAAGTAGTAGACTCGCCCACTTTAAGGGCATTTAAATGGTCATTGGATAAACATATGGATGATAATGGAATAGTTTAGGTTAGATGGGCTTCAGATTGGTTTCACAGGTCGGCGCAACATCGAGGGCCAAAGGGCCTGTACTGCGCTGTAATGTTCTATGGTCTATGTTCTATGTGAACCATGAGCTATTTTATTAAAGATCTGCCATTGGTCCTTGAACACTTTTGCTGTTAAACTCCCTTCCCAGTCCACGCCAACTGGTTCTGCACTTATCCTTTGTAATTACCTGTATTTAAGTTTAGCACAGTTGTTTCTGCCCCAAGTTCCTCACTCTAAATCTGCCAAATTCTACCTTATTATGCCCACTGTTTCTTCGGCGATCTTTTATTCTGACATCATTTATTAAACCTGCCTCATTGCTCATTACCAGATCTAAAGTAGCTTGATCCCTGCTTAAATCCACAACACAAGGAAACTGTCCTGAGCGCGCACTGTGAGTTCCTCCTCATGGCTATCTCTGCCAATCTAACTAACCCAATTTACATGAAGATTAAATTCACCCATGATTAATGTACTGCCTTTTTATATGCCACATTATCTCCAGATTTATTCTCTGTCTCACTATAAAGTTACTGTAAAGTGGATAAAAACTACTCCTACCAAAGTCTTCTTTCCCTTTTATTTCTTACCTCCGTCCACATAGATTCTACAACTTCCAATCATAGATCATTTCCTGCTATCATACTGATTGCATCCCATACTAACAATGCTACCCTATCACCCTTTCCTTCCTGCCAATCCTCTCAAGTAAACATACATCCCTGAATATTTAGTTTGCACCTTCTTTTGCCAGTTTTTCCTTTGATTCTATTTATTGTTATTTTGCTATGTTTGTACACTCTGATCCTTCTTATCTCCCTCTGGGTGTTCTTATCCAATTAGCTGTCATGTAACGCTGCTGTATCTTTTTGCTTTGTAAGCCTTCGTATTCCCTCTCCCAAACCTTCCCCCCGTCTAATTAGTTAGAGCCCTCTCTATAGCTCTAATTATTCATTTCATTAGGGCATGCATCCCAGCGCAGTTGAAGTGAAGCCCATCTGACGAGAACAGTTCCCTTCTACCCCAATACTACTGCCCACACCCCACAAACTCAAACCCATTCCACCCATTCCAATATTTGAGCCAAGCATTTAACGCCTTGATTTAATTTACCCTATGCCAGTTTACTGCTGGCTCACTAATCCCGAGCTTATTACCTGTGAGTCTCTGTTTTTTTAATTTAGATCCTAGCAGTACAAAAGTTTTCAGCAGAACCTTCTTTCTAGTTCTACCAACGTCTTTGGTACCACTATGGACAATGACAACTGTATCCCTCCCCAAGTTATTCCGCAGACCTGAGATGTCCTTAACCCTGACACCGGGCAGACATACAGGCATTGGGTCTCCTGTTCATGGCTACAGACAACAGTTTCTATTACACTAATGGTACAGTGCCCTGCCACTACTACATTCCTATTGCTCCCACAACTTGAATGAATCCCTGTACTCAAGTACCATGGTAGTTTGCTCATCCTCCCTGCACACCCTACTCACAGCTTGGAAGAACCTTGTAATGTTGGACAATTGCAGAGGTCAAGGCTCCTCAATTGGAAACCCATGGGTTCTCATTCCTGCCCTGCCTGCAGTCACACAATCGTCAATCATCACACAGACCAATTCTGAATCACCTAATCTGAAAGATGAGACCACCCTTTAGAGCAAAGTCATAGAGACATAGGGATGCACAGCACAGAAACAGACCCTTCGGCAACTCGTTCATGATGACTAGATATTTTAAACTGATCTAGTTCCATTTGCCAGCATTTGGCCCACATCCCTTTAAACTCTTCCTATTCATGTACCTGTCCAGATGCCTTTTAAATGACACAATTGTAACTGCATCCACCAGTCCCTCTAGCAGCTCATTCCATACATGGACCACTTTCTGCGCAGAAATTTGCCCCTCAGATCCCCTTTAAATCTTTCCTCTCTCACCTTAAACCTATGCCCTCTAGTTTTGGGCTCGCCTACCTTGGAAAAAAGACCTTGGCTATTTACCCTATCCATGTACCTCATAATTTTATAAACTTCCATAAGGTCGCCCCCTCAGCCTCCGATGCTTCAGGGAAAACAGCCCCAAACTGTTCAGCCTTTCCCTAATAGCTCAAACTCTCTAACCCTGGCAACATTCTTGTAAACCTTTTCTGAGCCCTTTCAAGTTTCACAACATCCTTCCAAGGCAGCGAGACCAGAATTACATGCAATATTCCAAACGTGGCCTAACCATTGTCCTTTACAGCCGCAACATGACTTCCCAACTCCTATACTCAATGCACTGACCAATAAAGGCAAGCAAACCAAATGCCTTCTTCACTATTCTGTCTACCTGTGACTCCACTTTCAAAGAACTATGAACCTGCACTCCAAGGTCTCTTTATTTAGCAACATTCTCTAGGACCTTATCGTTAAGTGTATAAGTCCTGTTCTGATTTGCCTTTCCAAAATGCAACACCTCACATTTATCTAAACTAAACTCCATCTGCCACTCCTCAGCCCATTAGTCCATCTGATCAAGGTCCTGTTGTACTCTGAGGTAATCTTCACTGTCCACTGCACCTCCAATTTTGGTGTCATCTGTAAACTTATTAACTATAGCTCCCGCGTTCACATCCAAATCATTTATATAAATGATGAAAAGCAGTGGACCCCGCATCAATCCTTGTGGCACACGGCTGGTCACAGGCCTCCAGTTTGAAAAACAACTTGCGCCAACTATCTCCTGCCTTCAAGCCAATTTTGTATCCAATTGGCTAGCTCCCCCGATTCCATGTGATCTAACCTAGCTAACCAATCTACCATGTGGAACCTTGTTGAATGCCTTGCTGAAGTCTGTATAGACAACGTCTACCACTCTTCATTCATCATTCTTCTTTGTCACTTCTTCACAAAACTCAAGTTAGTGAGATATGATTTGCCATGCACAAAACCATTTTGACTATCTCTAATCAGTCCTCGCTTTTCCAAATGCATGTAAGTCCTGTCCCTCAGGATCCCCTGCAACAACTTATGCACCACTGATGTCAGGCTCATCTGTTAATAGCTCCCTGGCTTTTCGTTACCACCTTTCTTAAATAGTGGCAGCACGTTAGACAACATCCAATCTTTTGACACCCCACCTGTGGCTGTTGATGTTGCAAATATCTCAGCAAGAGGCCCAGCAATGTCTTCTCGAGCTTCACACAAAGTTCTGGGATACATCTGATCAGGTCCCAGGGATTAATGTGTTCATGTAAATTTGCCTTCCCTGATGTGGCACAATGTCTTCAGGTTGCACTCCGGCTCCACAACTTGGATCCAAAGTTCCTTGAGCTGCAAACAGTTACTAGAAATGTGTCCACGCTGGATCGCATTGGTATACAGCAGCTTCCACATACTGCAGCAGCAACACATCACCTTTCCTGCCATAACCACCACATTTGAATCAATTTATAAATTACTTACTTTAAATTCCACGCTGTTTACATGGCAATAATGTTTCATTTTTATAAATGAGAAAAAAAGTTACAAAATAAACCTAATACCTGAAGTGAGAAGATGAGTGAGGGGTCGGATGGAGTTGTATTGGAGAAGGGATGTGAGGCTGGAGGAGAGAGGGTGGGAGATGTAATTGGGGAACATATTCAGAAGCAAATGAGGGTAGGGGAGTGCTGTGAGTGTGGAGTAGGAAAATATTGGGCAAAGGGGGTTAGAGCAAGAGGGAGGATTTGAGGAGGAAGAGCGACAAGGAAGAAAGATGAGGTGGGAGTAGAAGGGAATGTGGGACAGAGAAGCAGGGAGGGTGGGAGGGAGGGAAGAATCCAAATGGGCAAGAAAGGTTGGGCAGCGGAGAGGAAAGAGGAAAGAGAAGGTGGAAAATGGGAGGGGAGTGGGAATAAGAGTAGAGAGGAATGGAGAAAGAGAGGGGAGCATGGGAGGAAGAGTGTAGAGAAGTAGGGGAAGGAAGTGGAGCAGGCAGAAATGGAGTAGAATGGGAATGGGTAGAGGGACGACTATAATACCACATAACGTAAATAGTATACCACATTAAAATAACTGATTATAGTAATGCTAATCAATATAACAAATACAACTAACATTAATAATCACTATAGTAATTTGTTAATGTTAAGTAATCACAGAAATAAGATTAGACTTAGAAAAATTGTGATCTCTGAGTTACTCCTTTTTCTTGAATGTTTCTACACTGAGGAATTGCTTGCAGGTTTTGTTTCAGCTTAGTTCCTTGTCAGTTGATTTCCAATGATTTCAATTGAATTCTGTTGAGTGTTTTAAAGGAAAATAAACGTTTACAATTGACGTGCTTGGAGTGCTGTGTGATTTCATTTCAGGTCATCGATTTCAATAGATCATTACCGGATGTGAAACAATGACAGAATGAATGTTTTGGAACGCTGATCATTCTGAACGAGTGTGATCAAATGCTGTTAAGCACAGAATGATGTCAAAATTTTCTGGTAGGGCTTATTGCTTCCACAGATTTTTGCACTAGCTATTACGAATTTATTATTGAAGGACATGTCAGCTTATTTTTATCAACTTATGTCATAGCTAATTACATTGCAGAATTCAAAATTGCAATACAAATTTAGGAGCTTGCTCTTACTCCATGATGATTGCAGTCTATGAAAGTCCTGTCTCCCATCCCAATAGCTCAAAACGCAAATATTGTGATATCAAGTAGGGAACACAGACTTAGTTTTACCTACCCTGTTTCCATGCGTAGTCGATTAACTTGCATACCATTCAGGCACACATATGAAGAATGAACAAATGCCATTAAGGCCATGTGATAGGTAGTTACAATCTAGGTATAGAGGAGTATGAGAGCAGGTTGAGTATGTCAGTTTATGATGAAAATGCAGTGTGTGTTCATAATATATTTAAACAGCATTGTTTTATTCAATTCTTGGCATTTTGCCGTCACTGGCAAAGTCATCATTTTTTGCCCATCCCTAGTGAATATGTGTGAATTTTCTTTGTACTCTGTACTTTATAGAGATAAAGCGTTGGATCATGTGTAGTACACCTAAGCATCTGTCCCCTTCCTAACTCCCTACCTACACTCACCTTTACTGGCTCCATCCCCGCCTCTTCGACCTGTTTGTTTCCTCTCCACCTATCCTCTCCTCTATCCCTCTTCTATCCGCCTCCCACTCTCTCCCTATTTATTTCAAAACCCCCTTCCCCTCTCCCTTTTCTGATGAAGGGTCTAGGCCCGAAACGTCAGCCTCTCTGCTCCTATGATGCTGCTTGGCCTGCTGTGTTCATCCAGCCCTGCACCTTGTTGTCTCGGATTCTCCAGCATCTGCAGTTCCTACGATTTCTCATCCTTTTAACTTGTTTGGTAATGGATTTCTTTCTGTCTTGGCACATTCTACTGCTGTATCTTTAGTGGTAACTTTGTTTAGCTACAGCAGTGAAGAAGGAAAGATGTAAATAAGCTTTAATTCTAATCTTACAGTCAACCTTTCTCTCAACATTTTTGTGTTTACTGAAAAAAACGGATCTTTCGTAAACAATCTGCATCTCCTTAGAACCTCAACCTATCCCATTATATATGTTAGATCTGGGCTAGTTTAAGAATAAGAGCTATCATTTTAAGATTATAGAACATGGGTTTTGCTAGATGAAGGGAACTGATAAGACAGAAGCAGGGAGATTGTTTCCACTAGCAAGTGAAACTAGAACTGGGGGGCATAGCTTCAAAATAAGCGGGAACAGATTTAGGACTGAGGTCAGGAGAAACTTCTTCACCCAAAGGGTTGTGAACTGTGAAATTCCCTGCCCACTGAAGCAGTTGAGGCTACCTTGTTGAATGTTTTTTAGGCAAAGATAGATAGATTTCTGAACAGTAAAGGGTAATGATGAGTGGGCGGGTAAGTGGAGCTGAGTCCACGAAAAGATCAGCCATGATCTTATTGAATGGTGGAGCAGACTCGAAGGGCCAGGAGGCCTACTCCTGCTCCTTTTTCTTATATTCTTATCTTCTTATGAAAATTTAGTTCACTTTGAATCAAATGATATATTGGGAATGAAGTTATTTACTAACATAGCAAACAGCCTGTAGCAATTAGATTGCAACACATTCAGGCAAGTTGAAAAGAAAATCGAAGCGATGGAGAGCTTTATTTCAAAGACTCCTGTTTCTCTGAAGAACAGTATGCTGCTACATGTCTTCATAAAATCCCTACAGTGCAGAAAGAGACCATTTGGCCCAACGAGACTGCACGGACCCTCTGAAGAGCATTTATTTTCTGTAACAAAGCTATGTAATTTGTATTTAGACAGTCGATACTAACTCTTTACACCATTGTTGTGTGCTGTGGGAATGCTTTGAGAAGAGTTCCAATTTCAATGTTCCCTTTTCGCCTCTCTCTTGGAATGGGGCACATCATTCCTGCTGTCTGTGGGGAGCAACTTGGTGTGGGTCATTGATAATGTGATACATTATAAGATCACATATCACATTCAACACACTAAAACTGAAGCATTACTGAGTGAGATGCAGTCTTTGAATATCCTAAGTCTGTCATGTAAGTTTGCCATTATTTTTCAACGCCTTCAAATTCCGTTTTTAAAATGAGACTTCAAATAGTCAGTTTGATATTGCATTGTACAAGTTTGCTTCCTGCCAATCTACCATTTTGAAATTGAACACTCTGACTGATGCGTTAAAATCTCTTCTGATTCAGTGCCCTCTATTCATGCCTCTGGAATCCATATATTAGCTAGGGCAGTAAGGAGAACAGATCTTCAGTCATGGTGTTTTACAGAGTAGGTGTGGGAATTATAAGAAATTAGCAGAGAAAGCTCTGTTCTATGCTATTAATTAGACCTACTGTTAACCAATATATAGAACAAGAGCAATGAGATGGGAAGACAAGTAAAGGGAAAGAAAAACAAGGCATTTGTTTTGCATAATGTGCAATTGGTATTATTTATTCAATTACTTAGGTTTTTATATGTAATATGAACCAAATTACACCAATATGAAATCTTAGTTGAAGGGTAGCCGATGAAGGAGTGCATCCTAAACTAAATCAATATATTTAAGATTGCAGTCAAATGTGAAGCTGAATGAATTTTTTTCCGTGCCCTCAAGCATTTCTTTTAGTTTTTAGATTTTTCTGGAACAGAACAAGTGCAGTGTATTAATGAGTTCACGATACAGCAGGGACTGCCAGTCTTTTTTACAGATGGAGCATTGATGTTGTACTCAAAGGAAAGAAGTCAGCTTCCAATAACCTCCTTCACAATCTCAGGACATCTAAAAGTGCTTTATAACCAATGAAATATGGTTGAGATTTTCATTTTGAAGTTAAAAAGTATGATGTTGAGCATGTTCAATGGTGAAAAATCCACTGATGGTGTGGGGACGGAAATCTCCTGCGATTACTTTCTTATCAGCTCATTGTCCATGCAGTGAGATGTTGCATCGATTAGTGGCTAAATCACATGTGGCGAGTAAAACACAATATCTCACCACGGGCAGGACCTTGTTTGGTTGAAGGTTCTGGTGTTATATTTAAAGGCCAGCTACACTCATTGCAATCTAGGAACTGTTGCTCAGCATTTGATGGCCACCCCTAGAAACCCCACAGGTGCCTCTCAAGAAGTTGAAACTGACTTTCAGGTTCACTGATGCTGATTTCCAGACATTTCTGGAGAGGTCACTGAAAGAAGGTCCATTCTCTTCCCAGTAGATCACAACAGGAAGCCATCACTTCGGACCTGTCCAGCCTGGGTTGATTGTGCAGTATGGGTCACTGTCAGTGCAGGATGAAAAGTCAGCAATTTCCTGCATTCCAAGGAGTACATGGTACCATCTTCTCTGACAACCTTAAAGTCATGCCATTAAATGCCAATCTCAAGATAGCAGCTTCCATAGAAATAGTGGTGCCCACCTTGGAGAGCTAGGTCCATCAGAATCCTCAGTAAGTACCGAACAATGGTTCAGTCTTGCACTCTGTCA
Source organism: Rhincodon typus (assembly GCF_021869965.1). Classification (NCBI taxonomy): domain Eukaryota; kingdom Metazoa; phylum Chordata; class Chondrichthyes; order Orectolobiformes; family Rhincodontidae; genus Rhincodon; species Rhincodon typus. Next base: position 63,910,567 of record NC_063334.1, read on the forward strand.
CTCCAGCCATGGGTGCTCAGCATCAATGGCAATGCAATAGGAGAACGAGGCACCTCGACCTCACCCTAGGTGCCCCATCGTCCCAAGAGACAGGGTGCCAGATGGCATCCACAGGGAAAAGGAACAATGCACAGCTATTCAGACAGTCGGGTGGAATAGGACACTTCTGCTGCAGCTCATCTGCTCAGTCCATTCATATTTTTTCTCTCTATTTTCACTTCTTTTGTCTTTTTTACCTCCTATTCCCGCTTCTCACATTGGAACTCCCGGCTTCGGAACTCTGGCTTCTGACCTCACGACCTCTGAACTTGTGACCTCTGACTTTGCAGCCTTGGAACTCCTGGCCTCAGAACTTGTGACCTCTGACCTTGCGGCCTTAGAATCCCTGGCATTGGAAATTCTGGCCTCCGACCCCATGCCCTCCAAGCTGGCTGCTCATAACTCTCGTCCTTGGAGCTCGTGACCTCAGCACAGACCTGAAGAGGAGGCCTCTCAGTCCAGCATGGTAGTCTCTTCGCCCTGCATGGCAACCTGCTGGCTCAGCATGGCATCCTCTTGGCCCGGTGTAGCGTCCTCTCGGCCTAGCATGGTGTCCTGTTGGCCTGGCATGATGATCTCCCAGTGACCAAGCATGGTAATCTTTGGGCACTGTGTGGCGGTCTCTCGGCCTGGCATAGTCTTGGTGTGGACTACTGGTCTCGGGAGGCTAGATGTCAACGTGGACAGGGTCGGAAGACCGTTTCTCTGTACTTTTTTTTCTCCATTTTATAATTTGTTCCTAAATCTGCAACGCTGGATGTTCTTTCACTTCTCTATTTTTTCATGAACTGTAACTGTACCCAGGAACTTTTGTACCTAAGACTTGCACACTTTTGACTGTCTTCAAAACCACCAGGACATGCCACTTAGCAGGCTCTGTCCACCCTGGCTGTAGAATCTATGCCTGCACTTAGACAGAGTGTAATGGAGAGGAAAGAGAAAGCCTTCTGAGAGCACATTGGTGACATGGTTGTTCAATCATTGCATAAGGTCAGAGGTCACACAAAACCAGATTATAGTCCAACAGGTTTATTTGAAATCACAAAAAAATTGCTTCAAAAGGGCAGCACTCCAAAAACTTGTGATTTAAATAAACCTGTTAGACTATAACCTGGTGTTATGGTTACTTTTGACCTTGTCCACCCCAGTCCAAAACCGGCACCTTCACATCATGGCAATCATTGCATATAATCAGCACTTTGGTAGATATGTCTTCACTCGCACTGTTATATTGTCTGTTGGACTCTTCCTGTCCCAATGTCTTTCCACCTTGTTGTCGCGGAGAGACTTGAGTTTTCTGTTGATTCCGAGAGGGGTTATGTCAGGCGTTCCAACTCCCGGCAGGGCTACCCATAACAGTAAGGTCAGGCCGGAGGAACCAGACAAATCACAGTCCAAAACAAGTCCTCAAGAGCAATCCTGATGGAAAATATTCGCCTGATATCAACAGCTGTGACAGCGGATGAAATCTACAACAGTAGGAGGATCCCCAGTTGTCGTGGTTTCCTTGCCTCTAGAACTGGATTTATCTTCTATCAATGATGGTGTGTCCAACAACTTTGCCATGTTTAAAGATGTCCCACAAAAGGTGTCCACCTAGAGGAATTCAAACCCCTACACGTACAACACACACCTCCAAAAAATGCCTTTTTTAAATTAACTTCAAAAGTGAAGAATAAACAAATAAAGAAAAGCTGCATTTGTTACTAGGACCAACAGGAACTGTTTGTTTTCGATCATCAGCAGATTTATAGTCACTGAATGATCACTTCACCAAACTGACATCTATGGAACTGGGTGACAATTAAGGTTTGTTGCCCTCTGTCATGCAGGAAGTGATGCTCCCCTTGCCTCGTCTGCTTTTTTTTGGGAAACTGCTGTGTCTGTCCCAACTCTTCAGAGTCCATCACATCCCCTCTTCTGCACGTACCCGACATGCTAGGATTGTGCAGTACACTCTGTCTGGAGTGTACACAAAGCTCCTCCTACTTTTCTCCAACTCCCCTCACGTCCTCTCCCCCACTCCCAACCCCACCCCCAACCCCACAGCGCACAAAACAATGCAAGACACTCATTTCGTCAGACTAATTGTCTGCTCCACAATGGGCCTGGTCGAAACGAAGAAAATGCTGCATAGATAGCTTTGCTGCTATTTTTACAGTATACTTTAGCCCATTTTATGATTTTTCCCAAACTAGGCATGTTACAATATCTTCTGCTCTTACTTGTTACAAGAAATTGGTATCTAATTTTTCGCTATTGGTGAAACACGTTTCCATATTTTTATGCTAATTATTACTTTTCAAATATATTAACATATGAATCTGTTATTTACATATATCGGAGACAACAAGGTGCAGGGCTGGATGAACACAGCAGGTCAAGCAGCATCATAGGAGCAGAGAGGCTGACGTTTCGGGTCTAGACCCTTCATCAGAAAAGGGGGAGGGGAAGGGGGTTCTGAAATAAATAGGGAGAGAGTGGGAGGCGGATAGAAGATGGATAGAGGAGAGGATAGGTGGAGAGGAAACAAACAGGTCGAAGAGGCGGGGATGGGACCAGTAAAGGTGAGTGTAGGTGGGGAGTTAGGGAGGGGATAGGTCAGTCCAGGGAGGACGGACAGGTCAAGGGGGCGGGATGAGATTAGTCGGTAGGAGATGGAGGTGCGGCTTGAGGTGGGAGGAGGGGATAGGTGGGAGGAAGAACAGGTTAGGGAGGCAGGGACGAGCTGGACTGGTTTTGGGATGCGGTAGGGGGAGGGGAGATTTTGAAACTTGTGAAATCCACATTGATACCATTGGGCTGCAGGGTTCCCAAGCGGAATATGAGTTGCTGTTCCTGCAACCTTCGGGTGGCATCGTTGTGGCACTGCAGGAGGCCCAGGATGGACATGTCGTCTGAGGAATGGGAGGGGGAGTTGAAATGGTTCGCGACTGGGAGGTGCAGTTGTTTGTTGCGAACCGAGCGTAGGTGTTCTGCAAAGCGGTCCCCGAGTCTCCGCTTGGTTTCCCCGATGTAGAGGAAGCCACACCGGGTACAGCGGAT
>NC_063334.1:63928650-63981777 GCF_021869965.1 Rhincodon typus
TGATGCTGCTTGGCCTGCTGTGTTCATCCAGCCCTGCACCTTGTTGTCTTGGATTCTCCAGCATCTGCAGTTCCTACTATCTCTGGTGAAATTAACACTCTGGTGTTCTATGAATGTTTATTTCTGTCTGAAAAGCCACAATTTTGTAGCCTGAGCTACAGATATTTTGCTAAGGTAGCTTCTTTTGAGGTTAATTGGAAAGTAATTTAAAAGTAGAAAGACTTGGCTTCGTGAGTGCATTGTAAAGAGACTCCTGCCACTGCAAGGCCACTTCAATCATTGTATTTAAGTCTAAATGGTAGCAACATAAAAAATTGACTTTAATGCAGGCAAGTAGCAGCAGTGTAGCTTATGGAGCAATAACAAACACCTTCTCCATGCTTCCACGTAAGATTCTGGAAATATAAAATGACAGAATTTCATCGTTCCATAATTTCCTGATTTGAACCGTTCAAAGGCTCTTAGCTATAATGGTAGAAGTCCCCAGGAAAATCTGTGCCTATGTGTATGTACACCAACAAAGCATCATTTAAATCCTTGCTTGCTTTCCCAGATGTGTTCATGATACCTTCATTCTAAGGCCATTATTCATGTCACCGTTGTTTAAATGAAACAAAGAGCGACTGGACTGGCTCCATGGAGACAAAGCTGTTCTATGCAGCTATGAGTCATGACATAAAGGCAGCAGTCAAGAGTAGAAACAGGTACAATCAAGTTTCTGCTATAATCAAAAGTATTATCATTTGTATCAATGATATCTTGAAGTGGCACTTCACAAGTTTGGACCAATTCGGGGTTGCTTTATCATACAGTTTTCCTTCTCTGTACAATACTTTCAAACTAATTTTGTCTGATGTATAGCTCTGTATGCAGGCCAGTTGCTAGGATGGCAGAACTCTTTGGAATAACATGAAAGTGCTAATGAGAATGAGCAATGCCAGCACTGCAGAAAGGCAGACACACATCAGGCACTAAATCCAAATAACTTTCAAAAGGTGCCAGAGCTGCACAACTTCATAAGCAATCAAACCATGTCTGTCATACCTAAACCAGCTTTCCTACACTTCAGTGCTATATTCAATGAACAATCTACTCTATCTATCTCACTTATTTAATGTGAGAAATAGTCTCAAAGCATGTCGCAAAGCCATAACAAAAGAAAGAAAAATGAGAAACAGCCAAAGATGAAAGTTTTAGGATTGGATTGGAATATTAAGATGGGTAGCTAAAAGCTTTGTCAAAGAACTAGGTTCCAAGGAGAAAGGTGAATGGATTTAGGGAGTGAATTTCAGAGCTGAGAACTTAGATGGCTGAAGACACAGTCACTAATGGTGGAGAAAAGAGAACAGGATTTGCTTAAGAAGGCAGAATTGGAGGAGTGTGGAGTTCTTGATGAGTTGCAAGCTGGAGCAGAATAATTGGAAACGCCATGAAGGGATGTGAATGCAAGGATAACAATTTCAAAATGAAGGTGTGACGAACCGAGAGTCAATAACTCAACAAGATGACATGGACAATGGGTGGCTGAGACATAGTACGGATTAAAATATGGGGAATGGCATTTTGAATGAGCTCAAGCTTATGGAATGTAGAAAATGTAGATCAATCAGGAAATCATTGGAAAAGTCCATTTGGAACGTATTAAAATCAGTTGTGAGGAATTTAGCAGATGTTCTGAGGCAGAGTTGGAGAAAAATGATGTTACAAGGATGAAGGTAGATGGTCTTTGTGATGGTGAGGTTGTGGGGTCAGTAGTTTAGCTTCAGATAAGACAGCACACTTACAAGTTGACTGATTCAGCCTGAGACAATGGTCACACTGAGGGATAAAGGTAATGGTGAGGGAACAATTTATGGCAGGGCCTGAAAAAAAATCTACTTTAAGATACCACATTACAATCAATGAACAGTGGATGCTTAAAACAATTTTCAAATCAACTGAGATGCATTTACTTCTTCTATTTTGTAATATGTGCATGTTAATAATTTGAATTGGTGCAGCGCTGGCCCATTCTGAAACAGAATGAAAAATAATGTTTAACATGATCCAGAATACTCAGCACATCTTGGAAAGGTTTAGAGGGTATGAGCCAAATATTGGTGAATGGGACCTGATTAATTTAGGATATCTGGTCGTCATAGACGAGTTAGACTGAGGGGTCTGTTTCTGTGCTGTACAACTCTATGACTCTGTCTATTCCTGAGAGGAGTTTCACACCTCTCAGAACAAGTTTAAAGTGAGGCACAAAGTGCAATTATATGTTGTATACACAAAGGAGTAATTTTACAGATCCACATTGTTCTTAGGAAAGTTTACCTCATGGCAAACTTGATGGAAATTTAGGCCAATGACACCCTCTACAATAAGCATCTGAATTGTGTTTTTGGCAGACAAATCTCTCCACCAAATGCTGTATGTCATAAAATAAGCCATTGTTTGTTATTCTTCAATAGTGTACTGAAAAGGAAACATTGTTTTATTTCACTGCTTGTAATATGATATTACTCTTCAGGCCAAATTCAAACAAAAAGCTGTGATACACATACAGCAACATTTTTTCAGCACTACTTTAATCTTCCTGATGCCTTGGGCAAAATAAACACATGAAAGAACTGCGTGCAAACAATAATAAATAAACATTTTAGTTGAAAAACACAGTCTTCTTTTCCAATCAATTCCCAAATTACACTGGCAAACATTTAGCTGTCAACCTGGCTCATCATCACGTTATGCACTGATATTCTGATCTCATTCCCAGACAACTATTTACAGCAGCAGCCTGCTCCCTAGTAAAGAACTGGATTTAGTTACAGCAGGAATTCAAGTTCAGGTTTTAGAACATACATAGAAAGATTTTCGGTTTTATTCCCACTGTCTGCCATCATCTAAATCCCTTGATTAATTGTCCAGTTTGACTCAGTTCCACACTTTTATTGTTCGAAATATAATACTAGCTATATTCATCATAGAATCCCTACAGTGTGTAAACAGGCCCTATAGCCCAACCAGTCCACATCTCACCCAGACGCATACTCCTATAACCCACCTAATCTACACATCCCTGAACACTACGGGCAATTTAGCATGGCCAATCCACCTAGCCTGCACATCTTTGGACTGTGGGAGGAAACCAGAGCACCTGGAGGAAACCCACGCAGACACGGGGAGAATGTGCAAACTCCACACAGACAGTCACCCGAGGCTGGAATCAAACCCGGGTCCCTGGTGCTGTGAGGCAGCAGTGCTAACCGCTGAGCCACCGTGCCACCCCTAGACTTCATAATAAAAGAAGTGATTCTGTTATGTAGATGAATTGGCACTTTTGGAGACCACAATTATTCGTATTTTTATTTAGCTTGTGCATAGTCACTAGTGAAGCAATGGCCTGTCAGTGGCTAAATAAAGCTTTTTACGCCTGCCTTCAACATTTAGGCAGCCAGCGTTCCTCGGCAATGGAATTCATTAGACCTTTAATTCCAGATTCTTTATTGGCTTCAAATGCTAAGATTTGCTATGGTGAGATTTGAACACAGGTGCCCAGAATATTAGCTGAGTTTTTGGATTAATAGTCTAGCGATAACACTACTAGGCCTTGCATCTCATTTTGTGCTTGCTGCTGAAAATTTTGCACTGAATCACTCCTGCACCCTGGGTGGCCTTGGTGATGCCACCGATGTTCATTGACTGTCGAGATACCTTGGCTTGAAACAGTCAAAAAAGGCCACTGTTGCTGTAGGAGATCAAAGCCGAATGGCTGAGCAGTGGAGTCTATGCTGAAAAAAGTGATTTTTGGTGGATTTCTCCTGCCAGTCTCCTCTCTTAGCTAGTAGTCCTCAGCGCCGTGGGTTTAAATATGGTGGCATGAAGTTTGGTGTACTGTTTTTGCACTCAATTGTAATGTTGCTCCACGGGAAACTAAAAGAGTTAACATGTTTGAAAATCAGCATTTTCAGCAGCAAGCACAAAATGAGATGCAAGGCCTAGTAGTGTTATCGCTAGACTATTAATCCAAAAACTCAGCTAATATTCTGGGCACCTGTGTTCAAATCTCACCATAGCAAATCTTAGCATTTGAAGCCAATAAAGAATCTGGAATTAAAGGTCTAATGATGACTATCAAACCATTGCCAATTGTTGAAAAAACCCATCTGGTTCACCCATCTGCTTTAGTGGGGGGAATCTATTATCCTTACCTGGTCTCACCTACATGTGGCTCCACTCCCATAGCAATGTGGTTGGGTCTTAACTGCCCTCTGGGCAATAAATGCTGGCTTTGCCAGAGATGCCCTCATCAGGTGAGTGATTAATAAACATGGCAATCAATTGCTTTTTACTTTTTTACAGAATATCTATATCAATAATACATTCGAGAAATGAGAACAACATGAACTAGAAAATGGATCAATTTATTTTGAAATAGTCACAGGTGATGAAATGTGTATTGTTGCTCCATATTTCGATCTTATTCCCTAGGCAATCTGAAATTGCCAATTAAATGCCAAAGGTAATTTACAGTTTTTCAATTCAGAGCATTAAAAAACATGAACTCTTCAAATTATGATGTGCACTGAGAATCTGAATAAGTAGAACAAGCCAAGGCACCCTTTAAACTGATGTAAGGACAAATAGTAATATTTTAGCTCAATTAGGTCCAGCACGAGCCTGGTTAAAATGAAAGAATTGCTACAAATTTCATCTCGTCAGAGATAAAATGGTTAGATGGATTTGAAATGAATATGGTTGGAAGGATTTGAAAAAAATCTAAATAAAGAACAGACCACAAAAAATGCTTTGGAAAGGGTATGAATAAAATATATGCAACTATGTTTAAAATTCCACCACAGAGCTTCATATACCTGAATGAACGTTCAAACATTGAGCAGCTCTTACAATTTTCTGGCAGCTCTGAAGAATGATGTTCCGTTCATTTTGTAATTGCATTTCTAATTTTTTTTATTTCAAGAAAACAGTACTTTTTTTCTTTATAGTAGTTGGGGAAATAGAAAAGGCATCTAAATTAATGGAGAATAGAAATATTAGTAATCAATTAGTTATTGAAAATGCAGGGTGCTGAAATATTTATAATGCAGGAGAAGAAGCCTGGAACATCTCCAAGAATGCTTAAGAAAAATGATTATGTAGGGGGCTGTGCTTGAATTTCTTTCAGCCCTTTAAGAGCAAGAACAGTATCTTAAGATTGGGGATGAGCTGCATGTGCTGTTTAAAATTTGCTTGTTCTATAATAGTGGGAATTAATAGCTTATTCAATGAACATCTATATTAGGAATGTATAGCAGTCAATTCTAAATAAAACAATTTATTCAGTACTTAACAGGTGTAAAGGCGGGAACTCCAAGCCAACATTGTTTATGAAAGGCAGATCTGGATTAAGAAACACTTTTTTACTATTCTTTCGAGAATGTAACAGAAGCTGGCCATGATGACACTGTAGTGGATGTTATGTATCTTGAATTTCAGAAGGCATTTTATCAGGTGTCTCGAAGGGAATTTACAGCTAAAGTGAAAGCCCTTGGGATAGAGCAAGATGAAGCAAATTGGATAATAAATTGGCTAAATAGTCATAGGCAACAAAGAGTGGTGATCAGTGGTTGTAGTTTTAATTAGACAACAAGGATTAGTAGGATACCATAGGGATCACTGCTAGCATCTCAGCTCAACACAGTATATATATATGTCTTCCAGATAATACTAAGTTGTGTGGGAAAGTAAGATGTTTGGAGATAACATTGAAAGAGATTGGCAGCATCATTGCTGAAACTCTCAATTGTGTTGCTAATTTATTAATTTTGCACTATATTTGAATATATATATATTATAGTGAGAGAACATGCTCCCTTTTATCGCTTTGAATCATGCAAATTGAAAAAAATGTAAAATTATTCAAACTGGCTATGCTGGAACTTGGCAGATAAATCACAAATTTAAGACAGCAAAATGAAAGGTAATATTTATAGTTGCTAAAAATCGTACGTACGATTTAAAAATGAAGAATTATTCACTATAAAATAAGGCAAACTAGCAGAAAGTATAACAGTTGAGCAGATATTAACAGGATGGTGACAGCTCAGGGAGGCAGTTAGAAATGAAATAAAATGCTGATCCAGTGTTGCTTAGTTAGGGACAGAACAATTGACAGTTCTTGATTGATGGCAGTGCATACTTGTGGCTGTGTATGGTCTCACGTGTCTATGATGACCAGCATTGATCAAATAGTCACTCAACAACAACAACAACAATTTGCAATTATGTAATGTCTTTGATGCAATAAATCATCTCATGATGCTTCACCAGAGCAGATATTAGATAAGTGACAACAAGCTTTGTCAAAGAGGTGGATTTTAAGGACTGTGTTAAATGAGGAGAGACTTTGGAAGGGAATTGCAGAATTTAGTGCCTTTTGGCAGCTGAATGCACAGTTGTTAATGGTAGAGCAAAAACCATTGTGAACATGCATTACTTCATCAATGTTAGGACACTTAAAGAATCGAGTACCAGCACCACAGGCAGTACTGTATTTCACTGCATCGAAAAGATGAGGAACAAGGGGAGAAATTTAAACGGAAAAGTGTAGGGTAAAAAACACCACAATATAAAATACATGGTGTCTTCAGGATGGAAATGAAGGTGCTAAATATATTGAAACTGCATTAAGGTGTTGCTTTTTAAAATCTCAATTATAGATCTTTTCCTTCTATATTGAGTAATATCAATTTGTACATTTTAATGTATTTATTTATCCATTTACATGAATGTGCTTTTTCACTTCATTTGTTCAGGGAATGTGGGCACCAATCCTTTTTGCCCATCCCTAATTGCACTTGAGAAGGTGGTGAAGAGCTGCCTTCTTGAACCGCTGTAGTTCACATGCTGTAGGGATACCAACAGGGCTGTAGGGAAGGGGATTGCATGATTTTGATCGAGCAACAGTGAAGGAATGGTGATATAATTCCAAGTCAGAATAATGTGTGGTTTGGAGGACAGTGGGGAACTTTCATGTGATGGTGTTCCCATGCACTTGTTTTGCTGGTGAGTGGCACATTGTAGATAGTACATATTGCTGCTATTGTGCATCAGAGTCATAGCGTTAGAGTCATAGAGTCATAGAGTCATAAAACACGGAAACAGACCCTTCGGTCCAACCAGTACATGCCGACCACAATCCCAAACTAAACTAGTCCCACCAGACTGCACTTGGCCCATATTCCTCCAAGCATTTCTTATTCATATACTTATCCAAATGTCTTTTAAATTTTGTAACTGTAACCAAATCCACCACTTCCTCTGGAAGTTCATTTCATGTATGAACCACTCTCTGCAAAATAGTTCCCCCTCATGTCTTTTTTTTAAAATCTTTCTCCTCTCACCATAAAAATATGCCCCTTGATCTTGAAATTCCCCAACCTAGGGAAAAAAAACCTACCACTCACCTTATCTATATCCTTCATGATGTTATAAACCTCTATAAGGTCACCCTTCAACCTCCTATGCTGCAGTGCAAAAAGTTTCAGCCTATCTATCCTTTCCTTATAACTCAAACTTTCCAATCCCGCCCACATCCTGGTAAATCTTTACTGAACCCTCTCCAGCTTAATAATATCCTTCCTATAGCAGGGCAAGCAGAAGTGGACACAGTACTCACAAAGAGACCTCACCAACATCTTCTACAACCTTAACAGAATGTCCCAACTCCTATACTCAAAGATCTTAGCAATGAAATGAAGCCTGCTAAACGCCTTCTTAACCACCCAGAAGGAGTCAATGTTTACAGAGGTTGCAGGGGTATTAATCAAGAAGGTTTTTTGCTGGATGACATCAAGTTTCTTCAGACTTGTTGGAGCTGCACTCATCCAGAAAATGGCATATTCCATCAAACGCCTGATATGCGCCTTGTAGATGGTGGACAGGTTTAGAGGAGATAGACTTTCTCACTGCAGGATTCCTAGCCTCTGACCTGGTCTTGTAGCCATGGTATTTGCATGGCTATTCCAGTTCAGTTTTTAGCCAGTGGTAACTCCCGTGTTGATCATGGAGGATTCAATGATGGCGATGCCATTGAATATTATGCAGCAATGATTAGATTATCTTTTGTTCAACGTGGTCATTGACTGCCATTTTGAAATATGAACGTTGCTTGCCAATTATCAGCCCACATCTGGATGCTTTCTATGTCCTGCTGTGTAGGAACATAGACTGCTTCAATATTTGAGTCACAAATGATACTGAACATTGTGCAATCATCAGCTAACATCCACACTTCTGACATTATGATGGAAGGAAGGACATTAATAAAACTGCTGAAGATGGAGGTTCTTACAATACCCTGAGGGACTTTGCACTGATGTTCTGGAATTGAGATGATTGATCTCCAGGAGTCACAACTATCTTTCTTTGCGCTAGGTTTGGCCTGAATCAATGGAGAGATTTCCTCTGCTTTCTATTGATACAGGTATGTTGGAACTCCTCAATGCTACGTGTGGTCAAATTCTGCCTTGACATTGAGGGCAGGCAAACTCACCTCACCTGTGGAATTCAGCTATTTCTTCCATGTCTGGACCAAGGCTGTAATAAAGCCAGGGTCTGAGTGGCAGAACCTAAACTAAGAGTCTCTAAGCAGTTTATCGTTGAGCAAATAAGGCAGGAAGTGGTTGGTTTGGATTTGTCCTGCTTTTTGTGGACGGAACATACTTGAGCAACGTTCCATATGGCTGCCCGTACTGTAGTTGTATTAGAACAGCTTAGTTCAGAGTTTTGGCTAGTTCTGGTGACCTAGTCTTCAATATTATTACAGGAATGTTGTCAGTTGCCTTAGCCATTACAGTATCCAGTACATTCAACTACTTCTCGTGGCGTGAATTGAATTGGCTGAAAGCTGGTATCTGTGATGCTTGGGACATGTGGTACTTTCTGTTCTACCTGAAGATGCTTACAAATGCATCAGCCTTGTCTCTCCTACTGAAGTGCTGGGCTTCTCCTACATTAAAGATAGAGGTATCTGTGGAGCTTCTTCCTCCTCCTACTAGTTGTTTAATTGTCAACTAACAATTGGCTGGATTGGCAGGACTGCAGCTCTTAGATTTGAATCATTGGATGTGAGATTGCTTACCTTTGTCAATCAGATGCTACTCTTGCTGCTTGAAATATTCCTGTTGTGTCGCTTTTAGGTTGGTTGATGTCACATTTTTAGGTACACCAGAAGCTGCTCCTGCTATGATCTTCTGCAGTCTCCCTTGAACAAGTTTGATCCCCTGGGTTGAAGGTAATGTTAGAATGGGGAGGATGCTGAGTCATAAAGTTACAGACTGTGTTTGAATAAGATTCTGCCCCTGCTAATGACCCTCAACACTTCGTGGTTGTCCAGTTTTGAATTGCCCGTTCTGTTTGAAACCTATTCCATTTAACATACACACAACACAATGGAGAGTATTCTCAATGTAAAAATAGGATTTTGTTTCCTCAAGGGCTATGCAAAGGTTGTTCCTACTTGTCACTCACAGATGGATCTGTGATAGGATGATTGTGGAGGATGAGGTCAAGTATTTTTTCCACCTCTTATAGCATCCTTCATCACCTATTGCAGAACTGGTCTAACAGGTATGTCCTTAGGCCTCATCAAGCTCAGACAATAGATGTGTCGTACTTAGTCACTCTCAGTAATTGATATATAAAGAAATGGTTCTGAAAGGGTTAATATTGGATGATGTCTTGTGTATGGAAAGAGGAGTCCAGCTCTTGATTCTCATGCGTTCAGACGTATCACCTCTTCCAGCTTCCAGTTTACCGGCTCCAGCCACCTCCTATTTACCATGGATGTGCAATCCCTTTACACATCCATTCCCCACCAGGATGGTCTTAGCGCTCTCTACTTCTTCCTGGAGCAAAGACCTGAACCATCCCCACCCACCACCACCCTCCTCCGCTTGGCTGAGCTTGTCCTCACCCTCAACAACTTCTCTTTCAACTCCTCTCATTTTCTTCAGGTAAGAGGGGTTGCCATGGGTACCCACATGGGCCCTAGTTATGCCTGTCTCTTTGTGGGGTACGTGGAACATTCCTTGTTCCAGTCCTATTTCGGCCCCCACCCACAACCCTTTCTCCGATACATCGATGATATCATCGGTGCTGCTTCCCTCTCTCGTCGAGAATTGGAAAACTTCATCAATTTCACTTCTAATTTCCACCCTGCCCTCACTTTTACCTGGTCTATCTCTGACTCCTCCCTTCCCTTCCTCCACATTTCTGTTTCCATTTCTGGGGATAGACTGGCCACCAATATCCATTACAAACCCACTGACTCCCACAGCTACCTGGACTATACATCCTCACACCCCACTTCCTGTAAAGACTCCATCCCATTCTCTGAGTTCCTCCGTCTCCATCGCATATGTTCAGATGAGGCCAACTTTGGCAAGGGAGCCTCCAAAATGTCCACATTCTTCCTGAACTGAGGATTCCCCAGCTCCGTTATCGACAGGGCCCTCAATCGGGTCCGAACCATCTCCTGCACTTCTGCCCTCACCCCTTCTCTTCCATCCTGCAACAGCGATAGGGTTCCCCTTATCCTCCCCTACCATCGCACCAGCATCCACATCAAGAAGATCATCAGACGCCATTTCTGCCACCTCCCGCAAGATGCCACCACCAGACACATATTCCCCTCCCCTCCCTTGTCCGCCTTCTGCAGGGACCGTTCCCTCCGGGACACCCTGGTCCATACTTCCTTCACCCCCAACACCTCCCCACAGCCCTACGGCACCCTCCCCTGTAACTGGCGAAGGTGCAGCACCTGCGCATTTACGTCCTCCCTCCCCAGTATCCAAGGGCCCAAACATACCTTCCAGGTGAAGCAACACTTCACCTGCACTTCCAAGAATCTAGTCTACTGCATTTGCTGCTCACAATGTGGTCTCCTCTACATTGCGGAAACGAAACGTAGACTTGGTGACCGCTTCGCAGAGCATCTACGTTCTGCTCGCAAAAAAGACCCTGAACTACCTTTTCTGATGAAGGGTCTAGGCCCGAAACGTCAGCCTCTCTGCTCCTATGATGCTGCTTGGCCTGCTGTGTTCATCCAGCCCTGCACCTTGTTGTCTCGGATTCTCCAGCATCTGCAGTTCCTACTATCCCTGAACTACCTGTTGCCTGCCACTTCAATGCACCACCCTGCTCCCTGGCCAACATCTCTGTCTCCGGCTTGCTACAGTGTTCCAGTGAAGCCCAACGCAAGCTGGAAGAACAACACCACATTTTCCGCTTGGGGACCCTACAACCCTCCGGACTCAATATTGAGTTCAATAATTTTAGGGCCTAAACTCTCCCATGTCCCAGGCCCCCACCCCACACACCAGGCCTCGTTACCACATAGCCTGCCATTACACACCCCCTGTTGTTAGTCACTAACAGTCCCCATTAACAACTATTCACCCTCCCAGCCTGATCGTTAGCAACTCCTTTGACTGTCCAACTGTCCTCTTCGGGCTCTATCCTATCGTTTACTCCCTACCCCACCCACCTCCCTATTTTCTGCATATAAACTGACGTTTCCCCAGCCACCATCAGTCCTGAGGAAGGGTCACCGGACCCGAAACATTAACTCTGTTTTCCCCTCCACAGATGCTGCCAGACCTGCTGAGCTTTTCCAGCAACTTTGTTTTTGTGTCACCTCTAGCTTCTAATAGTCTTAGTAATTACATGTAACTAGCCAATGTAACAAAAGTGTTCCTATCACCTACATCTTGTTGTTAAGACAAGCGCTTCTTCTTCGATTAAATGGTTCATCCGACAGGTCCCTAGATTAGTATAGGAAGGAGGAGTGGTGACAACTCTCTATCCCAACCGTTACTGGGTGATGGTTAGTTCTGCATACATGCAATATTCTGATCAGTGGTGGGATCGTTGTTTAAATAACAAAGATGAAAAAATCTGTTCAAGCCAGGAGAAAAATATCTCAGAAGACAAGTGAGTTTACTACTGTAAGGACAATTTTAAGAATATTCAGACAATTTGCCAGCACTTGAACAGAAAAATAGTGAGCAGAGCTCAAGGAAACAGCAGCAGGACAAAAGCACTACTCCAAGCTAAAACCTTCACCTCAGTGCTGGCAAGAGGTACAGGGAAGAAAGTGTAGGTGAATGAAAGAGTAAAAAAAATCTAGTTACACTTCGCAGTCTTAGAATCCTTAGATAAGAAAGTTCTATAGAGACATTTCTGCAGAGACTTGGCATGAAGCAACTGTTTTGGAACTCCAGGAATAAAGTTAAAAATCCTGTAGGTAAGGGGGAAGATGTCTAAAGTAATGATGCAAACGAACAGGTTGGGAAAAATAGGCTTAAAAAAAAAAGCACTTACTGTTCATAACATGTATTGGCACTATATTGAGCGCACTCCAAGGCAAAGCAGAAGACCATTAAATTAATGTATACTGAAGTCACAGCATCAGGAATGGAGCATGGCAGATTTATAATGACAAAATGGTTATTTAAAAGATTTAGAAGATAGAAACTGACAAGAAAAAAGTAGAACTGTGTCGGAATAATGTAGAATAATGTCAGAAGATACATAATTTAAACTGCAAATTTGACAGGAAGATTTATTAAGGTCATAGACACTGGTGTTTACTGGAAAAATCAGGTACAAGGATGTTGCTTATGTTTTAGGAGAGAAAGTGTCTATGTTGCTCATGAAGAAGTGCGAAACCTGCATCTAGGCTGCAACAGGCAGTAAAAACCCGAATTCTACCTTCAGGAGTGGGAAAACATCACTTTGATTACAAAGACATTGGGGAAATCCCCAGCAAGCAATACAGAGATACAGTATGTCACAAAATTTATACTTTAACAGAAATCAAATGTTATGGCATTGCCATAAAACAACATCAAAATCTTTATTTAAAAAATTTTGTTATTAAACGGAGTTTAAAAGATTTTAAACAAGGACAGTATATCCCATTGCTGTAGTGCAGAGTTTACAAGTTGTGTTGGCTGAAAAATACAGCAGCATTGATTTAATGCAAGATTAAAATCTCAAAAGAAAGCAGATTACAAACACCTTTGAGATGTTGCAGATTTAAGTTACCTTTAAAGGAAAAATAATAAATAATTAAAAGAAAATGGCAGGAGAAATAATGCTACTTCAAAGATTTAATTTCAGCGATGAGTCAAATAGAACACATGCCAAATGTTTCCACTATTTCTGTAAGGTTACCGGATTCATCCCTGTTGATAGTATGATAATTTCTTATGCCACCATTGGCAATCTTAATATAATCTTTCTTCTTTTTAAGTTCTGTCACGAGTTTAAGAAACTCAGTAAAATATTCTACCGATGTCCTTTTTTTGGTTAGCTCACAATGGTTTGTTTCTGGACCAGTTGATCTCTTAGATCTAGTTGAATCACTGCTACCACAAGGACTCCGAGGTCAAGACATAAGTGCTGGCTCAAATTTGAAAAGTGTACACCTTTTTGACTCTCTTACGCTTTTTGTGTTGCAGTGTTACTTGTAGCATACCTTTAACCTTGAGAGCACACAGTTTCATTTCTGTAAGCTCTAACATCTGTTTCTGCAGCCATAGTGTTTGATCTGATTGAGCAGTGACGCTCATCCAGTATCAAGCTTCAAATCGATAAGCTGTCCATTAATATAATTATCATCTGTCAAACTTGAGTCAGTTGAATCACCCATTTCCCTTAGGATAGCCTTTTGGTACTTTTACAATAGTGGAAGTTTGATCATATCATTACCTTTGTGTGAATAAATGTTTGGCTTTTCATTGCTCTAAAACTGTTCTACTTTGCACATCTTCTGGAAGTGACCTATTGTTTTATAGAAAAATCAGGTTTTGTCAAAACTAGGCATTCTATGTGTCTTTAAAGTATTTGTATCTTAGAAAGTGGATAGGTTCTATTGCTTTCCTCTGATAAGGTTATCTTTTTCCTTTCAGATTTGGCTTCGATTCATCTTGGTTTCTGCTTCCAGCACCATTTGATTAGATTGCTCCAAAGATAAGTGTCCTTTACAATGCAATAGACCTTATAAAGGTTTGTCAATTGTACCAAAAACAATTCTGACTCTTATTTCAAATTTCCATAGTTACAGTTTTCCATTAATCTGTAGGGATCACAAATAGAATTTCCTTGCATGCTGAACTTTCAATGATTTTTCAAGAATTTTATTTGCTCTCAGATTGAAGTAATTATCAAAAGAACCTCAAAGTGTGTGTGCCTTCTTTTACATTTTGTTGATTTATAATGCCACCCCCTGCGGGTCCTTTTACAAACAACAGTATGAGGTAAAGAGATAGTAGGAACTGCCGATGCTAGAGAATCTGAGATAACAAGGTGTAGAGCTGGATGAACACAGCAGGCCAAGCAGCATCAGAGGAGCAGGAAAGCTAACGTTTCGGGTCTGGACCCTTCTTCAGAAAAAGTATGAGGTAAATGCCATTTTTTTAACATGAACAAGTGCTACATTCTCAACGATTGTTACTCAAACAGATTCTTAGACCCAGTACAGAAAGGAGGAAAGTGCCAGAAATCTACCCCAGCTATTACCTGGTAGTTTATTTTCATAGACTTATGACAATGGACATTGACATCCCCCTTATCGAATACATTCTGTGTCCTTAGGACTCTGTCCTTCCTCTCTCAACGTGGAGGTAAACTGATTTATGTAATCGTGGGGATACGGTAGGTGGTAATGAACAGCTGTCTATGCTTCATGTGATATCATAAGACTTTAGGGATCTGAAGTTAATTTTGAGGACCCACCCTAGTGCAACTCCCTCTTGTCTGTATAGCACAGTGCCAGAACATCTGGTGGGACAAAATATACCTAAGGATGGTGATGATGACATCTTGCTTATTTCTGTAAGTCTGTGTCAGGCTAGTCTGTAGGACAACTGTTCTGATTTTGGCGCACGCCCCCAGATGCTAGTATGGAGGACTACATATAGTCAACAGCCATTTTCGTTTCTGTGCCTAGACCAGATAGCCGGTCTGATTTCATTCCATTTAGACACTGTGATGGTTTGATTCAATTGTCAGACATTTCAGAGGGCAGTTAAGGGTCAATCACATCATTGTAGGTCTGGGGCCACTTGTGGACAAGGTAGGACAGCAGCTTTCCATCGCTAATAGATACTAGTTATCAAGACGGACATTTAAAAAAAATTGTTTCATCGTTACTACTGGACTAGCTTTTAATTCAAGATTTAGTAATTGAATTTAAATTTCAACTGCTGTTGCAGTGGGATTTGGGGCCATACTCAGAGCACCAGCCTGCGCAGATGGATTACTCAGCTGGAGACTTTGTCAGTACCTACTACGTCCATTTCTAAAAGCAGAACAGGTTTTTTTTTCTATATGTATTTTTAAAGAATAATGCAGAAAGATGGTGTTTTAGGGTCTTGTGGGGGTGGGGTGGGGGCGCGGTGGAGGGAGAAGGAGTACTTTCCAAGCATGTATGAATGTTTTATGGTGATAGTTTTAGTATTTAATAATTTGTGTGTTGAAGTGTAACTCATCTGACCTAACAGCAGCAACCATAAAGGATCAAATTATATTAATAAGGATACAGGAAACGTCTGTACATAGATTATTCCCAGTTCACCTTTAATAATAAAATATGCAATTACTGCTTTAGGTCATTACTTATAATCTACTCAATTAGTCAAATAAGGCAATAAAACATGTTTGAACAAAATTGAAGTCATTTTACTCAAAAATTGAGACTGTTTACCAAATTTTTTATTATATATGCATAAATGAAAACAAGTGCTTGGATATTATTTTAGAAAAACTGTTTTTTAACTTTCTCTACTACAGAATAAATTGAATAAATATGATTGAATATTGAATGTCTGCAGAAATCATGAAGATATACAACACAGAAACAGACTCTTTGGTCCAACTCGTCTATGCCAACCAGCTATCCTAAATAATTTGAGTCCCATTTGCCAGCATTTGGCCCATATCCCTCTAAACACTTCCTATTCATGTACCCATCCAAATGCCTTTTAAAGGTTGCACTTGTACCAGCCTCCACCACTTCTTCTGGCATCTCATTCCATACACATACCACCATCCACATGAAAACGTTGCCCCTTAGGTCCCTTTTAAATCTTGCCCCTCTCACCTTAAACCTATGACCTCTAGTTTTGGAGTCCCCTACCTTAGGGAAAAGACCTTGGCTATTTACCCTATCCATGCCCGATGTGATTTTATAAACCTGTATATGGTCACCCCTCAGCCTCCGATGCTCTAGGGAAAATAGCCCTCGTCCATTCAGCCTCCTGTTTAGCTCAAACCGTCCTACCCTGGCAACATCCTTGTAAATCTTCTCTGAACCCTTTCAAGCTTCATAACATCCTTCCTATAGCAGGGAGACCAGAATTGCATGCAGTATTCCAAAAGTGGCTTAACCAATGTCCTCGACAGTTGCAACATGACCTCACAACTCCTATACTCAATGCATTGACCAATAAAGGCAAGCATACTAAACGCCTTCTTCACTATCCTATGTATCTGTGACTCCACTTTCATGGAACTATGAGCCTGCACTCCAAGGTCTCTTTGTTCAGCTACACTCTCCAGGACCTTACCATTGAGTGTATAAGTCCTGCCCTGATTTGCCTTTCCAAAATGTTGCACATTATGTTTATCTAAATTAAACTCCATCTGCCAATCCTTGGGCCACTAGCCCAACTGATCAAGATCCCGTTATATTCTGAGGTAACCTTCTTTGCTGTCCACCATACCACCAATTTTGGTGTCATCTGCAAACTTATAAACCATACCTCCAATGTTCACATCAAAATGTGATACTAAATGCTGGAATCTACTCTTCCAGACGGCAACTAAATAATGTTACAATTGTGATAAATATCGACTATCAAATTTTAACTTCCATCATCTTTTTCCTGAAACTTGACATGAACTAAAATCATTTTTAAAAGTGAAGGAACATGGATGTAATATGGCGACGGTGTTCACCTGACCACCGATTGAGGCAAGTTTTATGAGACCTATGTGAAAAAACTAAAGTCTAAGCAGAAATTACCATTTTTATCTGAAGACATTAAAATGAGGCAACTGAGTTAGGGTCAAGAAATTTGCATCCCTGGTTAACTCACACATATATGATAAGTTCAAGCACCAGGAGATGAGAAGCTAGCCTGTTAGTCAGCTGCTTAAAAAGACAATGGAGCTATAGTCTAGACTATACACTAAACTATATTTCAGCAGTTGCTTTTGAGTTGCGGTGCAGTGAAAAACATGGATTAATTATACAAACCTGGAGTGGTTGCCTTCTTTCTATCCTTGCCTGTCTCTTTTGTCATCTTGGAAAAAGTGCTTAGTGAAACAACAACTTGGGAAAACAAGGATTCATGGAACTCAAAGATAACAAAGTGTGGAGCTGGAGGAACAAAGCAGGCCAGACAGCATCAGAGGAGCAGGAAAGTTGACACTTTGGGTCGGGACCCTTCTTCAGAAATGGGGGAGGGAAGGGAGCTCAGAAATAAAGAGAGAGAGGAGGGGTGGGGCTGGGGAAGGTAGATGGGATGGTGATAGGTGAGTGCAGGTAGGCAGTGGTGGGGATTGGTCAGTGAGGTGGGAGAGGGGATAGGTTGGAGAGAAGATGGGCAGGTTGTGTCAGGTCAAGGAGGCAGGGATAAGAGGGAGGATTGGTCATGGGATGAGGCCGGGGATGGGGAGATTTTGAAACTGGTAAAATCCACGTTTAGGCCATTGGGCTGTCGGGTCCCAAGGCGGAATATGAGGTGCTGTTCCTCCAGTTTGTGGGTGGCATCATTGTGACACTGGAGGAGGCCCAGGATGGACATGTCACCCAGGGAGTGGGAGGGGGAGTTGAAATGGTTCGCGACTGGAAAATGTTGTTGTTTGTCATGAACAGAGAGCAGGTGTTCTACAAAGCCGTCTCCGAGCCTCCGCTTGGTCTCACCGATGTGGAGGAGGCCACATCGGGAGCAGCGAATGGAACAGACCACATTGACGGATGTGCAGGTGAACCTCTGTCTGATGTGGAAGGTTGGTTTGGGGCCTTGGACGGATGTGGGGGGGTAGGTGTAGGGGCAGGTATAGCACTTCCTGCTGTTGCAGGGAAAGGTGCTGGGGGTGGTGGGCCTAGTGCGGAGTGTGGAGCGGACGAGGGAATCACGGAGAGAGTGGTCCCTATGAAAGGCAGATAGGGGTGGGGAGGGAAATATATCTTTGATTGTGGGGTCAGATTGTAGGTGAAAGAAGTGACGGAGAATGATACGTTGGATAAGGAGGTTAGTGGGATGATCTGTGAAGGCCAGTGGGATTCTGTCTTTGTTTTTGTTGGGGGGAGTGGATGTGAGGGCAGACGTGCAGGAAACGCAAGAGATGTGGTTGAAAGCATTTTTGATCATTGAAGGGGTGAAGTTGCAGTCTTTGAAATAGGAGGTCATCTGGGATGTTCGGGAGTGGAACACCCCATCTTGGAAGCAGATGTGGCAGAGGCAGAGGAATTGGGAATAAGGAATCACATTCTTGCAGGAAGGTGGGTGAGACTAGGTAGCTGTAGGAGTCGGTGGGATTGAAATAGATGTTGGTTTTGAGGCGGTCACCAGAGATGGAGACAGAGAGGTCCAAGAAGGAGAGAGAGGTATCAGAGATGGTCCAGGTGAATTTGAGGTTGGGGTGGAAGGTGTTAGTAAGGTAGATGAACTGTTCGAGCTCCTCGTGGGAGCACGAGGCGGTGCTGATGCAGTTATCGATGTAGCAGAAGAAGAGGTGAGGTAATGGGGCCAGTGTAGCTGCAGAAGAGGGACTGTTCCACGTATCCTACGAAGAGGCAGGCATAGTTTGGGCCCATGCGGGTTCCCATGACAACCCCCTTTGTCTGTAGGAAGTGGGAGGAGTTAAAGGAGAAGTTGTTAAGGGTAAGGAAGAGTTTGGTTAGGCAGATGAGGGTGTCGGTGGAGGGGGACTGGTTGGGCCTGTGGGAGAGGAAGAAACGGAGAGCTTTAAGATATCTACAGATCTTGCGACTGCTGCAGGTATGAGTTAATGAGATAATGGAATACCTTCAAAGATGAGATGATTCGTGTACAATAAAAGCACATTCCTCAAAGGGATAAGAAGGGACAAACAAACGAGATAGAAATTCAGATTAAAAAAGAAAAAGTGTGCTTATGACAGGTGTCAGATAGAAAACAAAATTGACAACCAAGAGGAATATTGAAAGTTCAGAGAGGAGGTTAAAAAACAAGTAAGAGAATCAAAAAGGGGCTCGATAAGGGAGATGGGGAGAAATGGTTCCCAGGAACGAGAATGAGAGAGCATAGAGCATAGACCCGGGTCCCAACCCGAAACGTCAGCTTTCCTGCTCCTCTGATGCTGCCTGACCTGCTGTGTTCTCCAGCTCCACACTGTGTTAGACATGCTGTTCACTTTGAGAGCTGGCTCTGAGGACGCTGGATCAGTGTTTCCATGTGTAAATAAAGAGTGACTTGGTGACAGGATACCAGCTTCTGTGAAGTTATTTCAATATCCACGTGTGAAATTAATGTTTTGGTACGGCAGGACAAAATACTTTTTGAATTATTAAAAATCTCATCCTTAGAAGACTTACAAGGGGTGGCTAGGCTTTTAGAGCTTGTATTCCACTTGACAGCCAATAAAACAGAGATTGTAAAATGAGTGGCTAACTATCAAGAGGTAGAAGATGAGGATAGTGAAACTGATATATTAAAGTTGGAGTAGTAGGAATTAGAATTCCAACAGAGAAAAGAGGAAAAACAATTCCAGGAATGGAAAACAGACAAAAAAATGGCAGGAAAGAGAACAGAGAGAAGAAGGAAATTTCTAAGAAAAGGAGAGGGTAAAAGAAACAAAATTCTAGAAAAGGGAAAATGAATGAGGAAACAATTTTAAGTTGAAACAGCTTGAGCAGATTAAGGAAGCTGAAGGCATCTCTTGTGAGGGAACTACATTTAACACAGATGGAGAAATTGATGTATTCAAGTTTTTTGCCCATTTATAATATTTATAATATTTATAATTTATAATATTTTTCATTAAGTAAGGGGATCCGAACTGCTCACAATAGTCCAGTTGTCTCACGACACCTTAATCCAGATGGGAAACAGATAGGAAATTGACTAAGTGCTTCCATTTTGGGAGGCCTGGACATGGAGAAGAAAATTCCCCAGAAAGAGAGGCAGCAAGGCAAGCTACAGGTGTCTGTAACATTAATGGTAGTCAGTGACTGCTCAGGCGTGACTACTGAGTAGAATAACTAACACAAGTTTGAGTCCAAAGGAACAGTGACCAATGACGGTTTTAAAGATACAGAGAGAGAAATGAACATTCTACAAGGGATCAGGAGCTTGCAGACTTTGCTAGTGGAGAAAACAAAAGATGTTCCACCCAGAAGCAAATTATATTCGAGTGTGCTGCTGAAATGGCCCATGGGAAAGTGTATAGGAGCGCTGCTGATTAATGTTTACTTAGAGAGTGAAACTGTTACTGGTCACGTAATAGTTTGTGTAGTCCCATGTTGGCTAATTCCAAGGATATCATATTGGGGAATGACTTAGCAAGTAGCAAAATAAAGTCCACAAGCAGTTGGTGGACACTATAGACATCCACTGGCACCAGCAGGAAATAAAAGAGATAGTGTTGTGACCAAAGGATAGAAATTGTGGCATGTTAATGTTAAGTACAAATGGATGTAATGAGAGAGGAGCACAACAATGAACAATAGTTTGTTTCTTGGTTGGCGGTGATGAAGATTTCGGTATTCCTGCTGGCTCTTCCCCAGGCAGTGCCAAGACTCTCTCTCCTCGTGGGGAATATCCAACAACCTGCCACCCAGGTATCATTGGAATGGTAAAGAGATGGGTTTGGTCTGATCAGTTAAGAAAACTTGGTAGGCCTCAAGGAGAGGAAACTTTCATGAAACTCAGTGAAAATGACACTTGGGTATCAATAAAAGCAGGATGAGGCATTCCCTTTGAAATTTTCAAGCCTAAAGAACATGTTTGTGAAATTATGAAATACCAGGTATCACATTAGCAGTATTTACTTTGTTTAGTACTTGTGCAGTAAAATATTTTGTTTGAAACATGAAACCTTGTGGTGTAACTCTTTAGGTTAACTGGGAGTTTGATTTTATTTTCTAAAAGTTACTGATCTTCACTGAGATAGTAATACAACGCAAGAACATTCAGCACCTTATTCAGCAACAAGGATGAATTCTTGGATTTATGGACATAAGAAGTTCTTTTAAGTTTGGGGCACCTTGATTGTTCCCTTGAAAGTCTATGATACAGAATGACTTCCTAAGGCTTGCATTCTCGAAATGCCCAAATAATGTGTGCTGCCATGCATATCTCTACCTGTCAGCTACTATGTGTGATGTCCTCCATGAAGCTAATAATGGTCAATTCTCATCAAATCTGAGACAATCAATTTGTGGACAAAGCTATACACTGTACATGTGGCTCAGTCCTCATCTACAAACTCAATAATGCTGTCAGAAACACGGTTCAACCAGGTCCATGCAACTATGACAGCCCATATCAACATTATC
This sequence comes from Rhincodon typus, assembly GCF_021869965.1. Taxonomy (NCBI): domain Eukaryota; kingdom Metazoa; phylum Chordata; class Chondrichthyes; order Orectolobiformes; family Rhincodontidae; genus Rhincodon; species Rhincodon typus. Next base: position 63,950,246 of record NC_063334.1, read on the forward strand.
AGAACAATAGATTCCAAAAGAAAAGATTCTGCTGTGCTGAAATGTAAGTATAGCAGTTCTGCCAAAATTCACACTCTCCTTTCCCATAATTATTCCTTGTGGATATTACAAAAAGCCAGCAACTTGCCACCTACATTAAAATGAAGCATTGTTGCAACAAAGTCAGCAAGCAGGCATAGTGGACAGCCCATAAGATATGAACTACAGAAGGATCTTAATGTCCCTTGCTAAAACCTTTGTCGATGTCAATATGTGGCCTAAAACAGCACAATTAGAATGCTCCCAGACTTGAAAAACTCACTGGCATTGGCTGCATGGGCTCATAACTGAACAATAGCTATTTGATTAATTTATCCCAGGGTTAATGCTACCTGCAGAATTGTTCTCTGATGAGGATCTGTAATTTCCAATCTGAGGATGTGAAAGCTGGAAAACAAAATATATTAATTTTTTATCTATATACTGTTAGAACAAAGTTGGATGAAACACATGGTGATGCACCATGTGATGATTGTCATTGATACAGTGAATTTGGCCTTACCCCATTGTTATTTCCTGCTTATAACCTTTTCTAAACAATTCAATTCATTTTGATCCCTATTCAATTTTTAAAATGTTAATGTCACTTCATATTGTGGCTTTCAGCCTAATACTGTCATTCTTCTCAGATACCTTCATGCACATTAATTGTTTTTGTGTCACATCAGTCAGATACAAGTCTTCACTTTTCCTTGTGAATGGAGAATGTAATCAAAAATTCTACAGCACTTCAATTGCAGTCGCTGTAAAATGGTGACTGACTTGATTGATAATGATTTTATTTCAAACTGTTTCATCACAATCATTTAGAGTCATAGAGTTATAAGCATGGAAACAGACTTTTCAGTCCAACTCTTGTCTGTGCCAACCAAGTATGCTAAACTGATTTAGTTCCATTTGTTAGCATTTGGCCCATATCCTCCACACCCTTCCTATTCACATACCCATCCAAGAGCGTTTTAAATGCCATAATTATGCCCACCTCCACTATCTCCTCTGGCAGCTCATTCCATATATGCACTACCCTTTGTGTGAAAAAGTTGCCCATCGGGTCCCTTTTACATCTTTCCCCTCTCACCTTAAACCTTTGCCCTCTAGTTTTGGCCTCCCCTACCCTGGGGATAAGACTTTGGCTATTCATCCTTTCCATCCTGTTGAAAATAAATCCCTTTTAAAGTTGAAAGTGTTGGTCTATGCTGCTGGTTGTGGTGCTGCTTTCATCTGCATGAACTTTTTTTTCAGGACAACTCCCTACCAACATGGTGCTTATAGTTTAAATCGTGGGGCGTTAGTTTTCAAAGTGCGAGTATCTGCATTCATATTATGTGCCTATACTATCTAAATTAGCTTGACTGAAGAGCTCTTGGATGAACAAAGTATTACTTGTGATGAGATAAATCTGGAATCCTGGAGGGCTTACTGAGGTGACATGGTGATTACAGAATTAAATGTGGAAGCTGCTACTTGTAAAGTTGTGACTGACCTCCAAGCTCAATGTTTCACAATCCTCTCTGCTTCATGGATTTCTCTGAAGGAAATGTCCTGTTAGAATGTAATTCAGGTAAGGTCATTTCTTGGAATTGCAGGACCATAGAAACAAGTTACAGCACAGTATAAGGCCATTCAGCCCACTGTGTCTTTGCCAGCTGAACAAACTAACAGCTCATTCTACTCCATTTTCCAGCATCTGGTCAGTGGCCTTGGGGTTGACAGCACTTCAGATGCTGATCGACATTCGTCTTAAATGAATCGAGGACTTGCACATTAACCCCAAACTGAGTAGCGAATTTCAAACAGCAACACACACTGGTGAAAAGGTTTTTTGTCATGTCATTCTAATCCTTCTACCAATCCCTTAGATGTGTGCCTTCTAGTAATTGATCTTTCTACTTGGAGAACAGGTCTTTCATGGCCACTATTTCTAGCCCCTCATTATTTTGTGCACCTCAACTAAGTCACCCGTCAGCCTCTCCTGTTTTAAGGTAAGCTCTCCAAGCCTACTCAATCTTTTCTGATTGCTGCAATTTTCAATCCTGAGTATCATTCTTGTAATTCTCCTCTGTACTCTAAAGGAATTATGTCCTTTTCTTCATTTGACCAAAACTGTACAAAAAAAAAACTCCAGCTGTGGCCTATCTGATATACTTATATAGTTCCAGTATTACGTTCTTGCTTTTTCATCAATACCTCACCTAGTGAAGCCAAGCTTCCAAACTACCCTTTCCATTGCTTTATCTGCCTGGCCTATCACATTTAAGGCTGAACCTCCTCTATCCCTCTCAATACCCTCTCTCTTATTGCATTTTCTCTTGCTTTGTTTGCCCTCGCCAAATGCGTAAGTTTACACTTCCCCAGATTGAATTTGATTTGCCACTTTCTCACCTGCTTGTGCAAATCATTGGTGTCATACTGCAGTTGATAACCATCTTTTTCAGGGTCAACTATTTGGCCATTTTTTGTGCCTGCAAATTTCCTAATTATGCCTCCCACATTTAAGTCTAAATTATTAATAGTCCTCAAACAGCAAATGGCCCCACACTGAACCCTGAGCAACACCATTGGAAGTCCCTTTCCATTTGCAAAAATATCTGTCAGCCATTACTCTGTTTCCTGCCACAGAGTCATAGAGTTATACAGCGCAGAAACAGGCCCTTCAGCCCAACTCGACCATGCTGACCAACTTTCCCAAAATAAACTGGTCCCACTTGCCTGCATTTGGCCCATATCCCTCTAAACCTTTCCTATTCATGTACCTGTCCAAATGTCCTTTAAATGTTGTAACTGTACCTGCATCTACCACTTCCTTTGGCAGTTCATTCCAAATATGAACCGCCCTCTGTGTCCCTTTTAAATCTTTCTCCGCTCACCTTAGAAGTATGCCCATAGTCTTGATATTTCCCACCCGAGGGAAAAGACCCTTGTTATTCACCTTATCTCTGTCCTTCATGATTTATAAACCTCTATAAAGCCACCAATCAACCTTCTACGTTCCAGCGATAAAAAGTCCCAGCCAATCCAGCCTCTCTCTATAACTCAAACCCTCCAGTCGTGGCATCATCCTGGTAAATTGTTTCTGAACCTTCTCCAATTTAATAATATCCTTCCTTTGGCAGGGTGATCAGAACTGCACACCGTACTCCTAATGTGGCCTCAACATGACGTCCCAACTCCTATACTCAATGGTCTGAGCAATGAAGGCAAGCATGCTAAATGCCTTCTTAATTACCCTGTTTACCTGAGACACAATTTTCAAATAATTATGTACCTGAACCATTAAGTCCGTCTGTTCAACGGCACTACCCAGGGCCCTACCATCAATTGCATAACTCCTGCCTTGTTTGTTTTACCAAAATGCAATACCTTGCATTTATCCAAATTAAACTCCATCTGCTAATTCTCAGCCCATTGGCCCAATTGATCAAGTTCTTTTTGTAATCTTTGATAACCTTTCTCACTGTCTACTCTACCACTAATTTTGGTGTCATCCACAAACTTACTAACCGTTCCTCCTAAATTCTCAATCAAACAATTTTGAATCCAACTCACCACATTCCTGTGTATCCCGTTGGCTTTTATTTTCCTGACCAGTCTGCCATGCGGAACCTTGTCAAATGCCTTACTAAAATCCATGAGACAACATCCACTGCACTACCCTTATCAATCTCCTTGTGACTTCCTCAAAAAAAAATCAAAGTTCATATGACACAACCTTCCCTTGCCTATTCCATATTGATTATCTCTGATAAGTATATGCCTTTCTAAATAATAGTAATCAATATTGATTTCAGTAATTTGCCCACCATTGAGGTCAAACTGACCAGCCTATAATTGTTTGGCCTATCCTTCACATCCTTTTTGAATAATAATATCACCCCCAACCCTTTTGTTCCTAACTTATATCTCATGAGGATGTTGAATTGAGGAACAGGTTTGAAGGGCTGAATGTCCCACCTGTACTCTTATTTTCTGTATTTCTATGTTTCTGTGCCTTCCGTTCAGTTTGCTAAATAGTTACAAAGTTAGTGACTACATATACATGTTGTGTTGAAAGGTTACCTGTGGCTTTCTTTGTATACCAATAATGATCTTTTATGCTGCCAGGTTCTGCAAAATTAAAAGGATAGGGTGCAGCTCTGCCTTTTATACTTCTCTTCTAAATGTTGGTGATTAGCTATCCTGATTTTCCCCATTCCTTTTTCCGTAAGAATCTAGTTCCTTTCTTTCATTTCCCTTCCCTCTGTTCTCTGTCAATTAGAGCTGCTGTTATTCAGAGGCCTGTGGGTCAGTTCATAGTCTTGTTAATTGACCCTGGTTCATGAGCATCCAGAACTCTTGGGATGAATGCAGCTGACTTCCTATATTTTTGCAAGCACTCAAAGAAGGAATTTATATGTGTCATGATTCATGTGTCAGGTGGACCTCAAAGAATATGAGTTCCCTGGCTGTTAATCTGGTCCAATCAGGGAGCCCTGGCTGACAGATACAAACAGGAGTGTCAGAGGTTAGGTTCTGTTCACTCTGAGAGTTGGCTCTGAGGAAGTCAGACCAGTGTGAAGTGATATGCATGTGTAAATAAAGAGTGACTTGGTGATGGGATACCGGCCTCTGTTATTTCAATGTAGCCCTCTTCAAACTTGGGGATGAACTAGGAAAACTTTAGAGCTTTCAGGCTGTTCCAGGCTTACGGGAATTTTTGCTTTATTGGGCAGCGTGAGATTTTCTCTTGCAGCTTTGTGCTTTCTGTGTTCTCAATCGCTCTGAGCTAGGAGCTCTAATTCAAATTTCCATAGGTGGAAATTCTGGTTCCTCTCTGTTTTTCTCTTTCTGACCTTGTCGTTCTGGTTCTTTATCTCCTTCTGAGGTTGAAAATCCAACTCCTTTTCTCTTTTGAAGGCTTGCCTTTTTTTGGCTTTTCTCTGAGCTTTTAACTCTAGCACAATTTCCATTCTTTAGCTCTAATTGAGACTAAGTAAACCAACCTGACTTCAATTCAATATCTGCTATCTGCTCTGATGTTGGATGGAGTTCAAAATAGAAGGCAGCAAGTGGGCCCCACAGTGGCATAGTGCCAGGGACGTTGGTACAATTCCACCATCCGATGACTTTGTGGAGTTTGCTCGTTCTCGCTGTGTCTGAGGGGCGTTCTTCTGGGATGCTCCAGATTCCTGCCACTGTCCAAAGATGTGCAGGTTGGGTGGAGTGGCCATAGTAAAATTGCCATATAGTGTCCAGGGATGTGCCGGCTAATTGGGTTAATCATGGTTAATGTGATGATTGTGTAGGGGTGCTGGGTCTGTGTGGGATAATTGACTGCAGACTTGATAGGATGAATGGCCTCTTTTCACACCATAGGGATTCTACGATTTTTAATAATTCCTGTCTCCTTGTCTTACTGGGGATGTTAAACTGTACCTGTTTAGCAATTACTTTTTAATGATCATATCTAAAGACATTAACTTCTGCCAATTTTAAACCCTACTGGTCAATAAACTTGTATATAAGTCTGCCTCACTTCTTCCAAAATTCCCCGAATCCTCAGCTCTCGGTGAGGATTCTGGATGACAAAGGCGAGTATCTAAGAAACAAATTACTGCAAATGCCGAAATCTGTACTGAAAATAATAAATGCTGGAGATCACAGCGGCTCAGGCAGCATCCATAGAGACAAAGCAAGCTAATGTTTCGAGTCTAGATGACTCTTAATGAGAGCTGAAGTGGTGTGGAGGGGTCAATATTTATGCTATCGTTGGTTGGGGTAGTGGTGGGATGGAGAATGTTGGAGTGGGGAAAAGATGTAGATAGTTCAGATTAAGTTATCAGGATGTGAGAATGGCAGAACAATGTGTGTCTAACTGCCAGACTTGAAAGAACAGGCAGTCCCACTGGGGTGGGGGGAGGGGAGCACCTTTCGGTCGCTAACCATTTCAACTCCCCCTCCCACTCCCTTGATAACATGTCCATCCTGGGTGTCCTCCAGTGTCACAATGACGCCACCCGCAAACTGGAGGAGCAACACCTCATATTCCAGATTCTCCAGCTTGATGGCCTGAACATAGAATTCGCCAATTTGAAAATCTCCCCACCTCCGGCCTCATCCAAGCCTCCCTCTCATCCCGCCTCCTTGACCTGACACAACCTGTCCATCTTCTTTCCCACCTATCCGTCCCTCCCTTACCACTGACCACTCCCTACTACCCCCCGCCTGCATCCACCTATCACCATCCCACTTCCCCTCTCATCTCCTTGACCTGACACAACCTGTTCATCTTCTTTTCCCACCATGGGTGGCGCTACCTTTCCCCAGCCCCACCCATCCTCCTTCTTGCCTCCTTGACCTGACACAATTCGTCCATCGTCTCTCCCACTTTTCCGCCCCACCCTTCCCATTCATCAATTCCCACCACCCCCTACCTGCATCCACCTATCACTATCCCACCTACCCTCCCCGAGCTCCACCCTTCCTCTCTCTATTTATTTCCCAGCTCCCTTTCCCCCTCCTCAGTTCTGAAGAAGGGTCCTGACCCGAAACGTCGACTTTCCTGCTCCTCTGATGGTGCCTGACCCGCTGTGTTCCTCCAGCTCCACACTGTGTTGACATTTTTCTGTCATTATCACATTCCGATCATTTAACCTGAACTATCACTCTGCCAGCACTCTACACCCCTGTCCTCCTCCAACAAAGCATAAATACTCTCCCCCTCTACGCATCACTTCAGCTCTGCTGAAGAGTCATCTAAACTTGAAATGTTCGCTTGCTCTCTCTCCATGGATGGTGCCTGACCTGCTATGATCCGCAGCATTTGTTTTTTTTTCACTACTATGTAAGGAGCTGGCTTCTTGCTCTCCCAGTATCCACAGAAGGGTTATGGTGCCATTACAATGTTTGCCACGTTCAGACCAGAACCCTTACTGAACAGGTTATCAGCCTGCTGAAGATACACTATCACTCCTGACTGCCATGATATAGCTGTTGTCAGTTGCATGGTACACAGCTTGATATGGGGGTGGAGTGGGGGGTACTGTGTTGTTAGCGTGATTGTACCTTTAGGACACAGAGGCATTCTTCTGGAGATGAGAAAGAAAGGAAGGACCAAGAAAGTCAGAGAAAGAGAGGCCTCCTGGCTTTCAGTTTCCATCGTAGCAATGAAATTTCAGCCCAAGCTGTTTATTTGTTAGTGAAAGGGTTAAAAAAACTATCTTGCAGTGCAATATTTAATGGCACACAGTTATGAGCTGCTAGCTATGGATAAACTCTCAAGGACGCAAAACTGCTAGTTAAACAATACATACGGAAGATATGTGGGATCACCCTACCATTTGTTGTAGGAGCCAACTTATCTGCAAGATAGCAGAGGATAATGTTGACAGCGACACAAAGAGGTTGTTTATTCATTGAACCTCTGTGCCTTGAAAGAAGTCATTAAAACACCATAGACATCAGACAGGGGAGGATGATTGATAAACGCAAGCCAGATATAAAACGTTATGTTAAGAACAAATTGTAGCCTGTAGTACAATTAGACCTGATAGTATGTATGTGCTTTCACATTAATTGTATATTACATTAAATAGGTGTAGCCTAATTGTTCTCATATTCTACGCATGATGTAAACGTAATCATTAGTAATGATTGGATTTAAATAACTGTACGCTTTGTAATTGTGACTGAATCCAAGAGTATAACGGCCTCTGTAATCCTTTGTTTGATGTCTCCAGCATGTCATGTTTACTGTGAATACTCTGGTACCCCTTGCTATAGTAAGTAATAAAGGCCATTTTAAACACTTTGTAGATCTTTCTTTGGTGACTCTCTGCAGATAAAGGTCAGAGGATAGCAGGATGACTATCAGACCCTGGAAATCCCTGCAACATTTAGTGTTCCAGTGGAAATTGCAATTCAAACTAATACGGCCAACCAATTTGTGGAAAGTAGTAGCTCACAGTCAACTTCAAACTGAGACAAGAAAAGTCAATTTGTTCATCCCAGATTCACCAGAGCTGATTTTGACCAGAAAAAAATCGACACTAGTGGGCAGTAAGGGACTCAAAATTGGTGCACATTGTTAAGCTTAATATTGTGCCTGCCACCATTTATAAAAGGGTCTTTCCATGCTCCAGACTTGTTTCAGGCAGAAACCATCTTCCCTTTGAAAATTGAGTCCTCATGCTGCAGGTAAGTGCAATTTTGATCAAGTGGAACTACATGTTTCGCATTGTGTCCTCACTGATCTGTACCTTAACTCAATGGACTCACTTTTAAACCATATCCCTCGACAATCTCATCTAATAAAAATCTGTCAATCTCTGTCTTGAAAATTTCAATTGACCCAGACTTTAATAAATCACATATGCCCTTCTAAAGTCAAGGGAATTCAAGATGAGTTATTAAACCCATCTGGTCCTAGTAATCCTTTAAGCCTAGTATTATTCTTGTGAATCTGGCCTCTCCACGACAAATATACCTTCCTGAAATAAGAGCTGCAGATCCTGCAAATCTGAAATAAAAACAGAAAATGCTAGAAATACTCAGCAGGTCAGTCAGCAGCCACAGAAAGAGAAACACATTTAAGGGATTGGATTTCCAGGTGGGTGTTGTGACTCCAGCTTTGGCCCCAGTTGATGGTCCTGAACAGACGCATATCCTCAGCATGCCCACTGTGCAATCTTTTCACACTTTCTGATTTGGTGTCTGGAAACCCAGAAACTAAAGGAAGCTGTGGATTGCTGTGGAAGAGGTAAGTATTTTTTCATTGACTTGTTCTGGAGATCTTGTCCAGGACCTGAAGCTTCTCTGATTATACCCACATCAGCGATCAGATACTCCTTCTGCTCCACATGCACGATCAAACTGCGCCTGTGATCATTATGATCACCAATCCCTCCCAAACAGTTGTATCAGTCGCCGATGCCTCTCTGACTCCTACAATCACATTATTTCAACATTTAAATGATAAACTACAACACTGGGGGAGGTCTTGGCCTAGTGGTATTATCGTTGGGCTGTTAATTCAGAGACCCAGGTTTGAATCCCGCCATGGCAGATGGTGGAATTTGAATTAAAAGCAAAAAGATCAGGAAGTCTAATGTTGACCATGATTTGGTTGTAAGAAAAACCCATCTGATTCACTAATGCTCTTTAGGGAAGGAAACTGCCATCCTTACCTGGTCTGGCCTACATGTGATTCCAAACCCACAGCAATGTGGATGACTCTTAATTGCCCTCTGGTCAATTAGGGATGGGCGATAAATGCTGGCCTAAATAGTGATGCCCTCATCCCATGAATGAAGGAATAAAAAAAAATTAAAAGACATTTTAAAGTACATGGATAGGCAAGGTTTAGAGGGATAGAGGCCAAATGCAGGAAAATTGGACTAGTTCAATTTAGGAAACCTTTTACACTTTTGCAGAGGGACGAGGTGATTTTCCCACTAGGCAGGGGTGAGTTGCCAATTAAGGGGATTATTGCTTGTTAAACACCTTATTAATGGCCCAATTCACTTTATTAATAGTCAGCTTCCTACTTTATCAAAAACATCAAAACACCTCGACATTGAGATATCTCAACATGGAAATCGGTGTGGATACCGCATGACTTCAGCGTCCCTCATCCATGGATGTTATCCATATACTACCTCTCTAATGTATGTGCAGGGCTGTCAGAAAGCAGAGACTTGCACTGGAGGGTGCACCAGCAAATAGCATCGAAAGGCTGCCTCAAGGAGCCAGGCTGTGAAGGGGCATGTCTCCAGCTCATAACTATACAAAGCTACATGAAGGCTGTTTTCTTGCTCTCATAGCACTCACTCACTTAACACCTACCTGCATGGTCATGTTTGAATATAAGAACTTAGGAAATAAAAGGAGGAGTAGGCCATCTGGTCCTTCGAGCCTGCTCCACCATTCAACAAGATCATGGCTGATCTTTTTATGGACTCAGCTCCACATACCCGCCCGCTCACCATAACGCTTAATTCCTTTACTGTTCAACAATCTATCTTTCTTTGCCTGAAAAACATTTGAGGTAGCCTCAACTGCTTCATTAGGCAGGGTATTCCACAGATTCACAACCCTTTGGATGAAGAATCATAAAATCCCTATGGCGTGGAAACAGGCCATTCAGCCCAACAAGTCCACACTGACCCTCTGAAGTGCATCCCACCCTGACCCATTCCCCTAGCTTTTTCCTGTAACCTTGTATTTGTCATAGCTAATCACCTAAACTACACATCCCTGGACACTATGGGGCAATTTAGCATGGCCAATCCACCTAACCTGCACATCTTTGGACTGTGTGATGAAACCAGAGCACCTGGTAGAAACCGACACAGACATGGAGACAATGTGCAAACTCCACACAGTCGCCTGAGGGTGGAAACGAACCCTGGCACTATGAGGCAGCAGTGCTAACCACCGAGCCACCGCGCCACCCTCCTCAACTCAGTCCTAAATCTGCTCCCCCTTATTTTGAGTCCGTGTCCCCTAGTTCTAGTTTCAACTGTCAGTGAAAACAACTTCCTTGCTTCTATCTTACCTATTACCTTCATAATTTTGTAAGTTTCTATAAGATCCTTCGTCATTCTTCTAAATTCCAATGAGTACGGTCCCAGTCTACTCAATCTCTCCTCATGGTCCAATCCTCTCAACTCCAGGCTCAACCTAGTGAACTCCATCTGCACCTGTTCCAGTGCCAGTACATCCTTTCTCAAGCAACATTCGTTATTGCTCCCTCTAACAACACCACTACCCATCTGTCTCCCTCTACAAGTGCCTACCATCGGGTCAGCAAAAAAAAAATTAGACCAGAAAATTCTGACCCTTACAGGCTGTAGCACCCATGGGTCAATAGCAATGAATTCTCAAGAGTTTTCAACATCATCTTCTCCCAGCTTTGCTTCGGCCACCAGGGGAATATCCTGTAGAAGTAATAGAGTTAGGAAACCTCCTTTCAAAACAAAAATAGCTTTCAGTTGGCCACATGGGTGAGAAATAAATGGAAGGTACTTATTACATTTGGCATTAAATAATCACCTTTGGGGCTTTGGCCTGTTGAGTGGTTTACTGCAGTAGTTTTATTTTCAGTCAGCATGGTTAGAATGTAACTAATGCAGAAGTTGCCTGAACGGTTTGATGTCCTCCAACGTAGAATGAAGGGAGTGGTGAAGAATGTAATAAGGAATGGCGTGCAGAGGGACCTTGTGTAAGTTCTTAGGGAGAGATATGAGAAGCTCAATTGAGATTCTGAGTTATGAACTGATCTTTGTGATTTCTAGGTGAAAGGTGTGGATGTTTTGCCCTTCATCCTTTCCTTCCCCAAGGTCTTCTTTATTTGATGAAGACTGATGCTGCTGCCTTTCTTCCTCCAAATGCAAGCCTGTCTGTAAAGCAACATTGTGCATTCTGCAGCAGTGAACGTTGATGTGTGTCTATTTATACTTCTTCAGGAGATTTCAGAAACCAATCCCAATGGGTTTTCTGACTGGTCCATAGAGGACGGGGTGGAATGTCTCTGAATTTGAGTTAAAGTTCAAAGGAGGAAGAAATGGTGTCATAGAAGCACAATTTTGACCTTATAATAAGGTCTTCTGTGGATGGGGAGGGGTTAATAGCCTTTGTCATTTCTTTTTTAAAAGATATATTCATGAACTGAATTAACTAGTGCAAATTGATATGCATTAATAATAAATAGCGGCATAATTGTTAACAATCCAGTTCAGATTGTCACTTGATAACCTTGTTGTAATTATGTCAGAATGTTTACATATTTTGAATGTTTTTTTTCTGATTGAACTGTTCCCCTATAATAATGCATAAAGCAAGTATTTGTTCTTTCAATGTTCCCGAGAATAGTGATAATTAAATATCTGAGCCATGAGGGACACAAGGGAATGTTACCTTGCAAGATGGATTCTAATTTGTTTTTGTTTTAATGTTGTTTGAATGAAAGAAGCTTACCTTGAAACTGCATAATACCTTAGAAAAAACATGAATGTAAGATAACTGCACTGTAGAAGAAAATGTTCTACAACCCTTCAGAGCTGCTGTTTAAACTACAATCAACCCTGGTATAGACTGCATCCATTTGATATGTACCTTACACTTAGCCCTGAATCCTAAAGTTAATAAGGAAACTAAGAATATTAATCCACCCTTTTCTCTTAACAGTTTAGCCAGGTCCTTCCATGGCCACCATTCTTCCCCATCCCTAAGGCTAAGGGATATAGGAGCACCCACACTCAGAAATTGTTAGCATATTAACAACATAAATCTGCCAGAGAGGTTGGAAAAGTGGTTGAATTTTATTGCAGTTGTTTCTTGTATTATACTCATTTATATTCAACAGTGGTCTAGGGCCACTAATTTGAGAATTCCTAGCCTACTTCTGAAATATGGCCCAATGTGTACCATCGGGAGGATGGTATAAGACCTTGCAAATTATTTCTCACTAAAGTGGTGTTGATGACTTTCTGTCAATATTGTGATAGATCGCATGTTTAATCATTAATCTCATTTCACCAGTAAGTATAATGACTTATTTATAGAATATTTTACATGATTATTTCAATATTATTTTGTGTTTTAATTAGTTACAGGTTTCCTACATTGTACAGTTTAAGAATGTTAGAATTATTTTATTGCAATTATTATAATATTGTAATTATTGTAATTATATTATTTTTATATAATCCCAAGGTAAGATCTCCAGTGATTTTAGCCTCAAGGCTTTGAATGAACTTTTCTGCTACTTTGTTAGCTTTTATACATGTTGGGTTGAGCATCTCTGAACTTGCATCGCCTGGACTAAGGACAGGCCAAAACAAAGACAGAAATTGCTGGAGCAATTTAGCAGGTCTGGCAGCATCTGTGTGGAGAGAAACAGAGTTAATATTTTGAGACAACAAGGTGCAGGGCTGGATGAACACAGCAGGCCAAGCAGCATCATAGGAGCAGAGAGGCTTTTTTTCTTTTTCTTTTTTTACCCGGGGCCTCATACAGTCCTGTATAACTTCTTCAGAACTTTCTTCTTCTTAAGGACAAGCCAATCCTTAGTTAGATGTATAAGCATTTGAAAGAAACAATAGCAACTGCACTGAGGAAATCTTTATTTGGTCAACTTTGAGCCTAAACACTAACCCTCATGTAAATCTTTTTACCTGGCCTTATAGAAACAGTGTTACAACCAACTGGAGCATTCTGCAACTGAAAATATTTTACCAGGGCAGTTATTAATATCTCCCCAGGTAAAGTGTCCCAAAGCAAAAAAATTGTTAAAGTTCTTTTTTCATATCATCTCTTTCTATAACTAAAGTGTTAAGAAATTGTTAAGAAAATGGCAAGCCATAGTTTACAATGCACACGTGCAACTCTTCAAACATCACCTGTACCATTAGAAACCAACTAAGCACTGCTATTTGTAGATATATGTTACCCAATATACATTGTCAATAATGGGAATTATCATTCATGAATAAAACTGGGTATTAATTCTATTCAGAGAGAACACCGTGTGGAGCTGGATGAACACAGCAGGCTAGGCAGCATCAGAGGAGCAGGAAAGTTGACGTTTTGGGTCGGGACCCTTCTTCAGAAATGGGGGAAGGGAAAGGGAGCTCTGAAATAAATACTGAGATGAGAGGTGGGACTGGGGAAGGTAGGTGGGATGGTGATAGGTGGGTGCTACTTCAATTAATTCTATTCAGGCCTGCTTTTGTCTGTCTTTGCACATGCATTCCATCCAACTCTAAAGCTGTCAGGCTTTTAATGGCACACATGCACGATTCCGTTGATAGTCTTTCTGGCACCTGCTCATTCTTGGGCTGACATTACCTCAATAGGAAATGTTTATTCTGTGTGAGTGCTTGATCAGTGCAAGATGTTTGTCCTTCAGCTTTCTGTGGGTGGAATTTTAATTTTGTTTTAGTCTAAGTGTGGATGTGAACATAAAGCTGGCAGGTATGCCCCATCAGGGGCCAGTTGGGCTTCTCTGTGCAATTATATGCTTCTTGGCTATTCCATGCCTATGCATGAGTAAAACGCTAAATTCTTGGAATTTCTATAGCTCACCAAGACTTCCTGCACTTCAATATCTGGGTGTTAAATTTAAACGCCATCTGAACAGCACTTCACTCTCTGAGACATAGGAGAGTCACTTAATTTATGCGCATCACTCTCACCCATCCATAGAGATGTCAGAGACAAGGAAAAAGGTGGCACAATGGGAAAGAGGGTAAGTGTTAATCCCTGGCAATGACAAGTGGCCTTCTTACTGACAAAGGCAGTCCGGTGACTGTGGAAGGCAGTGCCCATGCGCAGGTCAAGGGAACCTGGCTCCAGTTCTGCTAGAGGGGCAGCACGGTGGCTCAGTGGTGAGCACTGCTGCCTCACAGCTCCAGAGACCTGGGTTCGATTCCATCCTGGGGTAACTGCCTGTGTGGAGTTTGCGCAAACTCCCTGTGTCTACGTGGGTTTCTTCTGTGTGCTTCGGTTTCCTCCCACAGACCAAGCTAGGTGGATTGACCATGTGAAATTGCCCACAGTTTCCAGGCATGTGTAGGTTGGGTGGATTCGCCATGGGAATTACAGAGTTACAGAGAGATAGTGGGATGCTCTTTGGAGAGTCGGTGTGGACTTGTTGGGCTGAATGGCCAGTTTCCACACTGTAAGGATTCTATGCAGTGCTGCATTTCATCACTTGTCTAAAAAATATTGGATGCTTTCACAAAGAAATGCCTTATTATAAGGGCAATTTAAGAAGAAGTTTGTACTGGGGTGTTAATGAATATTCATAATAAACGCAAAACAGGCAATTTTTTTGCAAAGCAAGCTTCCTGTTTGTGTGACTGTGCTAATGAACAAGGTAAGGCTTGGATACTGCAGGTGTGCAGGTAGGCAATAAGTGAGCAAACCCTAAGAGGCTGCCTTGTCCAGTTCCTGATGTCTGTGCTGTGCACAAAGTTTCCCGACTGCAGCCTTTTGATTCCAGTTGGCAGTTGCTTGCAGGTCCATGCTTGAAGAGTACACTGCCAGTGTAACGGAGAAGTGTCATAATGATCAAAAGGTACAGGCAGGTTCCAGATGCCAAGGTCTGTAAATGAAGGGTACGTGCGGCCGGTGCCAGTGGAATGTGACACAGGCTGTGGTTTGGTTGTAGGCAACATAGAGGTCACTCTGAGCAAGTGTTGAGCTGAATCCACTGGTTAGGTACTGTAGTTTCCTTGTCATGCTTTCCTGATGTTGGACTTGTTTAGATAATTTGCTAAGGTGGGATGCTGAATATTAATGAAACAAATTGTGCCATTAACAAGCCATTCAGCAATCAATAGTGACAATCGATCAGCATCTCACTGCTGCCCAGCAAGAATGTCCCTACGCTGCTTGTTAAGCGTACAAGAATGCATGTTATTCCTGATGTCAAGATGGGCCTTGCTGAACTTCTCATCAGGTTCTGCCATGTGTCTCACCACAACCCACATCACTCAGACCCCTATATGATTCCATCGAAAGAGTCTACAGTGGGATGTAGACAGATTAATTTTGTGGAAAAAAGAAACTTGGCAGATGGAATATAATGTGGGAAAATGTGAGGTTATGCAATTTTGCAGGAAGAATAGAGGAGCCGAATATCATTTAAATAGACAAAGACTGCAGCAAGTTACAGAGGGATTTTGAGGGTTCTCGTGCATAAATCATAAAGAGCTAGCATACAAGTTCAACAGGTAATATGGAGTGTAAATGGAATGGAGTATAAAAATAAGGAGGTTTTGCTAAAACTATAAAAGACCTTAGTCATACCATTGCTGGAATACTGTGAATAGTTTTTGGTCCCCTCATCTAAGGAAAGACCTGCTGGCATTGGAAGCAGACCAGAGAAGGTTCACTAGGTTAATACTAGGTATGGAGGGATTTTCTTAAGAGGAAGGGTTGAGTAGGCTGTTCCTGTACTTGTTGAAGTTTGGGAGAATGATAGGCAACTTTATTGAAATAGATGTATTGAAATACATTCTTCAGGAGCTTGACAGGGTAGATAGAGTTGTTGCTCCTTGTGGGCGAGCCTAGGAGTAGAGAGTATAATGTCAGAGTAAAGGGTTGGCCAGTTAGGACTGAGATGAGGACCGATTTCTTCTCTCAGAAGATAGTGAATCAATGGAATTCTTTACCATCAATGGCTATAGAGCCTGGGTTGTTAAGTACATTTAAGACTGAGATAGACAGACTTTTAATTAGTGAGGGAATCAAGAGTTATTGGGTTATGGGAGGAAAGTGGAGTTGAGGATTATCAGATTAGTCTTGATTTCATTGAATGGCAGAGCAGATTTGATGGGCCCTATGGCCTACTTCTACTTCTCATATGGTCTTGACTTTGGTCATCTTTAATTACATCTTTTTCTTTTTTTTTATTTTGTTTGTGATGATTGCCTCCACTGCTTTTTATGCTTAATGTCAGCTGCCAACTCCTTAAAAGGTGATTGCTTGGCAGCATTATCTTTCTTTCCTTTTTTCAGGACCTCATGGACTGGTGAAGATGCTAGTTCTTCTCTTATGTCATTAGGCTCTACTTGAGAGCACCTTGACTTCTGTTCAGCAGATGCTAAATTGTTGTCATATTCTCTTTTACTTTGATGCGATATTCACCAGGACGATAGCCAAGACCTGTAAAAACATCTTTGCAATGTTTTCGGATTTGTTCAAAAATCAATAGTGAAATGCAGTAAATCTTTCTGACACTTGTAATCCAGAACCCTGGGCTAATGTTCTAAAGGCATATGTTCAAATCCCAGCTTGGCAGATGGTGAAATTTGATTTTAATGAAAATGAAAGTTAAGCTAATGGCAGCCACGTAATAGCTGGTGATTGTCGTAAAAACACATCTGACCTGTTCCTTCAGGGAACAAAATCTGCTGGGCCTACCTGTTCTGGCCTACATATGACTCCAGACCCACAACAATGTGGTTGGCTCTCAATTGCCTTCTGGACAATTAGGTTGGGCAATAAATGTTGGCCTAGTCAGATATGCTCTCAAGCTTTAGACTTGATTTGGCTGCATTGAGTGTGTTTTGCTTAATGTCTATATTTTAAACTATGGGTCTTTTTTCTTCTCATTGCACTCAGCTCTCAGCTTCCTGTTTCCTTGAGGTTGAGTTTTGTTCCATCATATAGTTTTCACCTTACTTTCACCTTCGAGGGATTCAGTTTTGGGTCTGTATCTTTGTGGAGTTTGCACAGATCTGCAAAGGTCATGATGTTGCTCGGAGCACTGATGCCAATCTGACACTTCACATTCCCTTGTTCTTCTCCTGCAGTCATCAGTCCAACAGACACAAACCATTTATCATCTTTAGATCTGTTGATATCTGCATAATGTGTGGTGCAGAGTGATTTGTTAGATTCATCATCTATCAACTTGCTGGTCCTCATTATAGGTTTGAATTGCTTCTTTCCAGATAAACACTTGCATGCAAAGTGAATCAGCTTCTTGGCTCTTTTGTAGTTCTGAAAATCCACAGAATTTCCACTCAACACTTCGAGCACCATGTTTCATGTTGTGTTGAATGCCTTCTCAAACCAAAATGAAAAGCAACTTACAGAAGAGATCTCATGACTATGCAAAAAGAATTTATAATGTGCAAATGCATTTCTCCAAACAATAGTAAGCGGGAGCTTTCCTTGAGTTTGAAACCCCTGCTATTTCCCCTTAATCTGAAATCGCTCACACAAGGTAATGCAAGACAGAAACAGAAATCTTGATAAAGCTGGTGATATCTTTTGAGTTTTATCATACTCCTCCCCTCTTATGTTTAATTTTTTCACAATACAGAACCTAAACATTGATAAAAAGGGACACAAAATCAAAACATTTCATCTTGCACTCCATAACGAATGAAGGCAAGTATCCCATATGCCACCTTGTCTACCAGTTGTACTGCCTTTAAGGATCTAAAGGTAAAGGTAAAGTTGCCATAGTCCTGCTTCCTCATTAGAGAGAGACAACAGTTGATGGCTTAACCTGAGGATCACTCAACCTCAGATTCAGGGAAAAGTTGAGAGGTGAGTCCTTCAGGGTAACGTCAGCCATTATAGGAATTGAACCCAAGCTGTTGGCATTACTTTGCATTGCAAACCAGCCAACCAGCCAACTGAGCTAAGAACCTATGAACATGCATGCCAAAGTACCTCTAAACCTCTGTACTTCCTAGGGTCCTACCATTTGTTGTGTACTCCTTGCCACAGATCTGCCCATCTGACTAGACCATGTAGTCTATTGCTTTCCCCCTCTCTATTTACCAGACCATCAATTCTTCTGTCACTGTGAACATACTGAATATACTCCCTATATTCATTAGTGTACACTACAAACAGCAAAGGACCTAGCACCGAACTCTGTGGTGCACCACTCGGCACAAGCTTCCAGTCACAAAAAAAACCTTCAACCATTACCTGCACCACCAAGTCAATTAAGTATCATTCAAATGCATGCTGACAAGGCAATAGCCTACTGGTATTACCACTAGACTATTAATCCAGAAAACCAGTTAATGCTCTGGGGGCCTGGGTTCTATTCCCACCACGACAGATGATGGAATTTGAATCTAGAATTAAGGGTCTAATGATGCCCATAAAACCATTGTCAAATGTTGGAAAAACACATCTGGCTCACTCATGCCCTTTAGAGAAGGAAATCTGCCACCCTTACCTGGTTTGACCTACATGTGACTCTGGACCCATACGATGTAGTTAACTCTTAACTACCCTCTGGACAATTAGGGATAGGCAGTAAATGCTGGCCTAGTCAGAGATGCCCTCATCCATAAGCAAATTTTTAAAAAAATACGGCTTTACCTCATCTCTGTTAGTCTTAATCCTTCCATTGTCTCTAAATATTTGACTGACTTTGTCCGAGGTGGCACAATGGTTCCGTGGTTAGCACAGCTGCCTCACAGTGCCAGGAACCAAGATTTGATTCCACCCTTGGGCAGCTGTCTGCATGCAGTTTGCACATTCTCCCTGTGTTTGCATGGGTTTCCTCTCGGTGCTCCAGTTTCCTCCCACGGTCCAAAGATGTGCAGGTTATGTGGATTGGCCATGCTAAATTGCCCCGTAATGTCAAGGGATATGCAGGTTTAGGTGGATTAGCCAGGGTAAATGCAGGGTTATAAGGATAAGGTAGGGGACAGATGGCTCTGGGTGGGATGCTCTTTGGAGGGTTGCAGTGGACTCGATGGGCTGAATGGCCTGCTTCCACATTGATGCTTTCAATTAAGTATTGAGAAGACCAACACTATTGTCTTTACTTCCTGCAACAAACTCAGCTCCATAACCACTAACTGCATCCACCTCCTTGGGAACTGATTGAGCCTAAACCAGGCTGTTCTCAGTCTTGTTGTCACACTTAGCCACTAAATGAGCTCCAGCCACTTATCCATGCCATTACTGTGATGGCCTACTTTCACTTTTGTAAGAGCACTCGATTCTGCTTCTGCCTTATTTCATCCAGTCCAGAAGACATATTCTGTGCATTTATTACTTGACCATTTTAATGCACGCCCTGCTTTCTTCCCACATTCTACTCTCTGTAAATTTGAGGCCACTCAGTACTCTGCTTCCCATGTCCAAGCACACACCAATTCCTGTTCACTTGTCACCCTTGACCTGACTGACTCACATTGGTTCCCAGTTAAGCAGCGTATCAATTTTCTAATTGTTATCCCTGTTTTTGTTGTATATATGTTCCTTGGTCGAGTGTGGATTAGGATATCCACTTTTCTGGTCTAACTGGAAAAGACTTTTGGAGCAACAATAAAAATCTTATACTGCTACTGTTTACAGATTACATGAATATGCCCTAATTTACAAAGGTGGCTGTTAGGAGCAAAGTAGCCCTATGTGTGTCTCCAACAAGCTACTTGTGAATGTGCTCCAAAACCCTGTTCAACATTTCAAGTGTATTCACAAATGTACCACTCAACGAAGCCATAGGCCCAGAATGGTGGCGGAGTAGGATGCTTCAGCCAGAGCTCTAAAAAGCTTCTTCCTTAGATATTTCCCAACCAACCTTTTCAGAAACGTTGTAAGTCACCTCTGCAGCGGGGGGCTTGAACCTAGGCATCATGGCCTAAGCTTTAAAGGTTAGGGTATTTTCAAATTGATCTGTTCTGAGATGTTCTGACACAGAGACGTTTTGGAGCTGGTAGGAGTTGAGAACCCAGGCCTCCTAATCCAGAAGAAGAATCACTACCGCTCCACCACAAGAGAGCTCAAGCTCCTTTGTTTTAATGACCAAGTCTGTGTGACATTATCACAGTGGGTACTGCACTCAATGAATTGTTAATATTTCCAAGCCCATGTATGACAGCTTTAAAATCCCTTCTTGGCCTTGCTATCACTATTATCTCCTTCAAGTCCACACTTCAGCCTTTGGTGGTTATTATATGGTGTCACTAAAGTTGAATTCAATGAATACAGCTTAAGGAAATGGCAGCGAGTCTAAACTGACAATCGATAGTGATGAGACACAAATGAATGAATGAATCAATCAATTGAATTAGCTTTTCAGTCACATGTTCTCAAATGGGTACAACAAAAAGTTTACAAGTCACCATTTATAAATGGTCCTGCCAACCCAGTCCACATCTAGCCTCCAATCAGCGCTGGGCCTAGCCTCCAATCCGTATAGGGCATAGACTCCAGACTACGCTGGGCTTCACCTCAACGTTCTCAAGGCTGGAAGATCGCTTTGGAATCACCTCGAGGCCAGATGTCCATGCTGAAGCCACATTGGGCCACTGAAAGACCACCACATTGCGCCAATAAACCATTACGTGCTGCTGAGAGACCAGCACGCCAAGCTGGGAGCCCACCATGCCAGGCCAGGAGACCGCCACGCCAGGCTGAGAGGATGCCACACCAGGCCGAGGGTGCTTCACCAGGCCAGGAGGACACCTCAGCGGATCTGTCCTGAGGCTGGGTGTCCAAGGACGAGAGTCCAAGCCCGTGCTTAGGCAGGGAGTCTGAGGACAAGACGAAAGAAGAGAGAAGGAAAAAAACACACAAAAGGGGAAAAAAGAGAAAATGAAATGGATGGAGTAGATGAGCTCTGGCTGAAGCATCCTACTCCGCCACCATTCTGGGTCTACTGCTTTGTTGGGTGGTACGTTTGTGAATACACTTGAAATGTTGCACAGGGTTTTGGAGCATATTCACAAGCATTGCTATCAATGTACACTATGTTTATAGTCTTTGTGAAGGAATCCTTCACCATGTACGTGCATACCCACTCAAAACTAGTTGCTTTCTGCAT
The DNA here is from genome assembly GCF_021869965.1 of Rhincodon typus. Lineage (NCBI taxonomy): Eukaryota > Metazoa > Chordata > Chondrichthyes > Orectolobiformes > Rhincodontidae > Rhincodon > Rhincodon typus. The sequence goes on from NC_063334.1 coordinate 63,971,577, forward strand.
TGGGACTTCCAATATGCTCTGGAGGCACATGCCTTATAGTCATTTCTTTTGGGTGCTTGTTTTTGGCACACCACCATCATTGCATAGTCTGAAGACTGTCTACCTGTTAGTAAAACTTCATTATTACATTCGCAGCAGGAGAGCTTTCATGCTGTAACCTTAGGGTAGTCCAGGGAGATCTTTTTGCAATACTTCTATTGGAGGACTCTCCTTCTCAACTTCTCTCCTCATCTCAGGCATGGTTACCCTTAGGTTAAACCATCACCAGTCATATCTCTTTAATGAGAGAGCAGACCTATGGTCCAGTGTAACTAAGGCCATAAGACATAGAAGCAGAATTAGATGATTCGGCCTATCAAGTCTCTTTCCCCATTTGATCATGACTCAGTGGTTAGCACCGTTGCCTCATGGCACCAGGGACCTGGGTTCAATTCTACCCTCGGGTGACCATCTGTGTGAAGTTTGCACATTTTCCCTGTGTCTGCATTGGTTTCCTCCGGGTGCTCTGGTTTCATCCCACAGTCCAAAGACATGCAGATGGATTGGCCATGCTAAATTGTCCATAGTGTCCAGGGTTGTGCAGGCTAGGCGAATTAGCAATGGGGAATGCAGGGGTATAAGGATAGGGTAGGGGCTGGGTTTGGGTGGGATGCCCTTCAGAGGGTCGGTGTGAACTCAATTGGCTGAATGTCCTATTTCCACACTGTAGGGATTCTTTGATTCTATGATATGTTTTTCAAGCCCATTCTCTTGCTTTCTCCCTGAAACCCTCGATCCCCTTACCAATCAAGAGTCTATTTCCTTCTTAAATACACACAGTGACTTGGCCTCCACAGCTCTCTGTGGTAATGATTTCCATAGATTCACCACCCTTTGGCTTAAGAAATTCCTCCTCATCTCAGTTCTAAAATATCATTCTTTCACTCTGATGCTGTGCCCCTGGGTGCTAGGCTCTCCTACTAGTGGAAATATCTTCTCCATGTCCACTCTATCCGGGCCTTTCAGTATTCTGTAAGTTTTGATCAGAACCCCCCATCCTTCTAAACTCCACTGAGTGCAGGCCCAGAGTCCTCAACCATTCCTTGTAGGACAAGTCTTCATCCTCAGAATGTTTCTTGTAATACTCCTCTGGATCCCCTCCAAAGCTAACACATCCTTCTTTAGACACAGGGCCCAAAACTGCTCACAATATCCCAAATACAGTCTGACCAGAGTCTCATACAGCATCAGCAGTACATCCCTGCTCTTGTATTCTCACCCACTTAAAATAAATGCTAACATTGCGTTTGCCTTCCGAACTGCCAACTGAACCTGCATGTTAACCTTAAGAGAATCCTGAACTAGGACTCCCAAGTCTCTTTGTATTTCAGATTTCTGAAGCCTTTCCCCATTTAGAAAATAGTCTACACCCCTATTCTTCTTACCAAAGTGCACAACCTCATGCTTTCCAACATTGTATTCCATCTGTGACTTCACTCTCTTAGCCCGTCTAAGTCCTTCTGCAGCCTCACTGCTTCCTCAAATACCTATCTCTCCACCTATATATATGTCATTTGCAAACTTAGCAATAACACCCTCAGTTCCTTTATCCGGATAGTTTTTTTTCCCTTATATCCATTCATGGGATGAGGGCGTTGCTGGCTAGGCCTGCATTTATTGCCCATCCCTAATTATCCAGAGGGCAGTTAACAGTCAACCACATTGCTGTGGGTCTGGAGTCACATGTAGGCCAGATCAGGTAAGGATGGTAGTTTTCTTCCCTAAAGGACATCAATGAACCAGATGGGTTTTTCCGACAATTGACAATGGATTCATGGTCATCTTTAGATTCTTAATTCCTGATATTTATTGAATTCAAACTCCACTATCTGCTGTGGCGGGATTCGAACCTGGGTCCCCAGAATGTTATCTGGGTCTCTGGATTAACAGTCCTGCCTCTAGGCCATCGCCTCCCCCTTTGTATAATGTTAATGTGTATATTAATGTATAACGTGAATAGTTGTGATCCCAACCCTGACCCTTGCAGAGCTCCACTAGTTAACAGCTGCCACCCTGAAAGAAAAAACCCTTTATCCCTAATCTCTGCCTTCTGCGAGACATCCAGTCCTCTGTTGATGCCAATATCTTGCCCCTTACACGATGGGCTCCTATCTTACTTAACAGCCTCCTGTGTGGCACCTTGTCAAAGACCTTCTGAAAATTCACTTAGATCATGTCCATTGGCTTCCCTTTGCCTAATTGTTCATTATCTGCTCAGACAATTCTAACAGATATGTCAGGCATGACCTCCCCTTGATGAAGCCATGCTGACTCGGCCCTACTTTACCATGCTCTTCCAAGTACTCCACAATCTCATTCTTAATAATGGACTCTAAAATCTTACCAATGACGGAGGTCAGGCTAACCGATCTATAGTCTCCTGTCTTCTGCCTTTCTCCTTTCTTAAACAGTGTGTTACATTAGCCATTTTCCAGTCCTCTGGGACTCTCCCTGAAACCAGTGATTCCTGCAAGATCACCACTAATACCTTCACAATCTCCTCAGCTCTCTCCTTCAGAACTTTGGGGCATAGCCCATCTGGTCTGGGTGATTTGTCCACCCTCAAACCTTTCAGCTTCCCCAGCAACTTCTTCTTAGTGATGGCTACTCTGCTCACCTCTGTTCCCCAACTGTCTTGAAGTTCTGGAATGCTGCTGGTATCTTCCATTGCAAAAACTGATGCAAAGTACCTATTGAGTTCCTCAGCCATCTCTTTGTCACCCATTACTATTTTGTTACTTTTGCAGTAGTCCAATGTCCACTCCTGCCTCTGCCTTACCTTTTGGATATCTTTAAATAAAGCTCTTGCAATCTTCTTTCATATTACTAGTTAGCTTACTCTCATGTTTCATCTTTTCTCCCCTTATTTCCTTTTTAGTTATCCTCTGCTGGTTTTGAAAGGCTTTCCAATCCTCTTGCTTCCCATTAATCTTCATAACATTGCTTTTTCTTTTGCTTTTATGCGTCCCTGGCCTCCCCTGTAAGCCATGGTTGCCTTGTCCTTCCCTTAGTGTGTTTCTTCTTCCTTGGGATGAATTTCTGCTGTGCCTACCAAATGATCCCCAGAAACTCCTGCCATTGCAGCCCCTCTCTCTTCCCTGCTATCTTCCTGTCATGCCTTCATCTGATTCCAGCTTCCAATTTCAATCAGGACTGCAAACTCATTTACCTTGTTTCATATGCTGCATGCACTTAAATGCAACACACTCAGTCCTGCATTACCATCATTGTCCAATTATCTGCTGTGCTGAAGTTAGATTCCTGACCCTTTCCATACTCTCTGTCCTATTACTTGTACTGGAAACTTTAATAACCTCTGCTAATCCCTCTCCCTCTTTAAATATTTTCCATAATTTTCCATGCAACTGCAGGTCCACAGCAGGTCCACAGTTCCATAAAAGGTGGCCAAAGTGATTAAGGCAGCATAGGGCATGCTTGCCTTCATCGGCCAGGGCATGGAGTACAAGAGTGGGCAAACCATGTTGCAGCTGTATAAACCCTTGTTAGGCTGCATTGGGAGTATTGTGTGCAGTTTTGGTCGCCACATTACCAGAAGGACGTGGACGCTTTGGAGAGAGTGCAGAGAACGTTCACCAGAATGTTGTCCGGTCTCGAGGACATTGGCTATAAGGGAGAGTTAAAAAGTCTAGGATTGTTTTCACTGAAAATACAATGGCTGAGAGGAGACCTGATAGAGGTCTACAAAATTATGAGAGGCATAAATAGGATGAATTGTCAGAGGATTTTTCCCAGGGTTGAAATTTCAATTACAAGGGAGCACAGGTTCAAGGTGAGAGGGCAAAAGTTTAGGGAGATGTGCGAGGAAAGATTTTCGCACAGAGAGTGGAAGGAGCCTGGAATGCACTGCCACAGGAGATGGAGGAAGCGGGCACGTTGGCGACATTTAAGAAGTGTCTTGATGGTCACATGAATAGGGAGGGAATAGAGGGTTATGGATCGAATAAGGGTAGAAGGTTTGCTTTTCAGTTTAGTCAGGGCATGATGATCGGCACAGGCTTGGAGGGCTGAAGGGCCTGTTCTGTGCCATACTTCTCTTTTGTTCTTTTGTTCTTTGAACTCAACCCCCACTATTTAGTTAAAGCTCTATCCACAGCCTGAGTTATGCAATTCGCCAGGACTCTGGTCCCAACATGATTCAGGTGGAGCCCATGCATCAGAACAACTCCCTCCTTCCTCAGTACTGTTACCATTATGGTGAATTTATTTTATTGGAGTAAGTGTTATCATAAGTACAATTATTCTATTGGTTAGATCTGTTGCCATGAAGTTGCAATCACGTTCCTTGCTCTACATGATGTATGAATACCTATTACATTATACTTATGAATTCATCAGTGGTTTCAGTTAATTGATTTTAAAAATCATGAATTCCAGATGATGTATTAAAAGTTAACCTTCACTCATAGCTGATCTTTGAGTTTTGATCATAATTTGTCTGGAATTTTTAAGGTCATCGCTGTGGTGATCTGTTTCATGGACAAAACAAACTATGAGAGAAAGCTGAGATAGCAAGAACTGCAGATGCTGGAGTCAGAGATCACACAGTGTGGAGCTGGAGGAACACAGCAGGCCAGGCAGCATCAGAGGAGCAGGAAAGTTAACATTTCGGGTTGGGACTATTCTTCAGAAATGGGGGAGAAGGAAGGGAGCTCAGGAGTAAATAGAGAGAGGAGGGGCGGTCCTGGGGAAGGTAGGTGGGATGGTGATAGTTGAGTGCAGGTAGGGAGTGGTGGGGATTGGTTAGTGAGGTGGGAGGAGTGGATAGATGGAAGAGAAGATGGACAGGTCAAGGAGACAGGGATGAGAAGTGGTTTGATCATGGGACGAGGCTCGGGTTGGGGAGATTTTGAAACTGGTAAAATACACCTTTCACACTAACCTGGAATTCACTTGGACCATCTCCGATACCTCCCTCTCCTTCCTGGACGTCTCCGCTTCCATCTCTGATGACCGCCTGGTAACCGACATTTATTTCAAATGCACTGACACCCATAGCTACCTGGACTACACCTCCTCTCACTTACCTTCCACAAAAATACTATCCCCTACTTCCAATTCCTCTGCCTCCACCACATCTGCTCCTAAGATGGGGCGTTCCACTCCCACACATCCTCGATGTCCTCGTATTTCAAGGACTGTAACTTCACCCCTCCGGTGATTGAAAATGCTCTCTTACATCTCCCACACCTCTGCCCTCACATTGCCTCCACTTAACAGAAACAAAAATAAAGACGGAATCCTCCTTGTCCTCACATATCACCCCACCAACCTCCGCATCTCATGTATCATTCTCCGTCACTTCCTCCACCTACAATCTGACCCCACAACCAAAGATATATTTCCTACCCCACCCTTATCTGCCTTTCATAGGGACTGCTCTCTCCGCAACTCCCTCATCCACTCCACACTCCCCACTAATCCCACTAACCCCACCACCTTTCCCTGCAACCGCAGGAAGTGCTACACCTGCCCCTACACCACACCCCACCCCCACCTCCATTCAAGGCACCGAACAAACCTTCCACTTCAGACAGAGGTTCACCTGCACATCCGCCAATGTGGTCTACTGCATCCGCTGAACCCGATCTGGCCTCCTCTACATTGGTGAGACCAAGCGGAGGCTCGGAGACCACTTTGTAGAACATCTGCGCTCTGTTCTCGACAAACAACAACACCTTCCAGTCGCGAACCATTTTAACTCCCCCTCCCACTCCCTGAGTGACATGTCCGTCCTGGGCCTCCTCCAGTGTCACAATGATGCCACCCGGAAACTGGAGGAACAGCACCTCATATTCCACCTCGGGAGCCTACAGCCCGATGGCCTAAGTGTGGATTTTACCAGTTTCAAAATCTCCCCACCCCCAGCCTCATCCCATGACCAACCCTCCCTCTCATCCCCGTCTCCTTGACCTGACACAACCTGTCCATCTTCTCTCCCACCTATCTGCCCCCCCAACTCACTGACTAATCCCCACCACTGCCTACCTGCACTCACCTATCACCATCCCATCTACCTTCCCTTGTCCCATCCCTCCTCTCTCTATTTATTTCTGAGGTCCCTTCCCCCTCCCCCATTTCTGAAGAAGGGTCCTGACCTGAAACGTCTGCTTTCCTGCTCCGCTGATGCTGCCTGGCCTGCTGTGGTCCTCCAGGCCCACACTGTGTTATAGTGAGAGAAAGCTATTGGGTAACGTTCTTTTAGCTGGTAAATGCTGTTGAGTGCTGTTACAGGATAAGTTGTTTTTCCTTAGCCCAGTCTGCAATGTTTCATGGAACAGTGGAGGTATTTGAAAATAATTATGAGACATTTAAAACTCATGGCCTTATTTAACTGGGAGCCAATGTAGGACAGGGATGGTGGGTAGATGGGACTTGGTGCATGTCAGGACACTGATAGATTGACTCTAGTTTACAGAGAATAAACATGATAAACGTGGGTAGAGATGTGTTAGAATTGCCAATGTTTGAGGTAAAAAAGGGATGGATGAGGGTTTCAGCTAAAAATCAACTGAGGCAGAATGACATTGGGTGATTTATGACGATGGATACAGGCAGGTTTAATAGCGTTAGTTTTAATTCCAAATCCATGCAGACATGTCCAGTGGTGGTTAATTGAGAATGCTCAGAAACATGATCTTACACCCAGATAACCAAGAGCACTAAACTTAGTCGAGGCAGTCTAACTAAGGTTAGCATGTATTGGATTCAAACTTGAGACGTGATAATCTTGCTGAGTTATCAAAGGACCGCTTTGAGTTTCTTCAGAAAATCTTTCAAGCTGACTTATATTTTATACTTACAAATTTAATTTACGCCAGTAAAAGAAATGTATGGATTTCCAATTAAATTTCCAGACTTAATCCCAATTTCCAATGTGGAGATTTGGCTTTGCTGCATGAATTCAATTTGCTAAGTTCTATAGCTTGTCGACTGGTGGTGAGAAATGTACAATATTGATATTCTGAAAACGTGCACCCATTATACCTCAGGTTATAATTCCACACTGAGAAAATGATTGGCAAATACTGTGCAGAGGAATTTAGGGATACAAGCTGAGATCTAAAGAAGACAGAATTATTGAACAAGCTAATGGGTTATAAAGATTGCCTGTGAATGTGGTAAATTTGAAATTAAAACAGAAAATGATGAAAAGAGACAATGGGACCCAAATCTGCATCTGAAGAAATCGAATGAGTGTCTAAAGTTTTGACTGAAGTTTCTTTTAAATAAAACCTATTCTGATAAAGGATTTTCACACAAAATGTTAACCTGTATTTCTGCTTTCAGATGTTTACTGACTGATGCTTTCTATTAATTTTTTTAGGGGATTAGTGCGCTATATTTTTGTACCTTCCAGAAAGCAGTCCAGCGTTTGAATTTAAGATAAAAAAAAAGCTTTGGTCCTGAACACCTATCAGCTAGGCTCCTATTGATTTCCCTCTGTAACAGGCAGAATCAATGGGAGGCAAAGGATTTCAATAGGTACTTGAGATTCCAATGTGATTTGTAAAGGGCAAAATCTCAACTTTCCCTTACAAGATATATTGTTGTCTGGAGCTGAAATTTGAGGCACGGAGCTGATTGCACTGGGATTTCCCACTTGGTTCACTCAGTAAGGACACTAAGAAACATTGAAAATAGGAGCAAGAGTAGGTATTTGGCACGAATATGCCCTTGACAACTAAGTGATGGATTAATCATATTAAAATCATACAATGAAGAGCTATGGGCTTTGGGGTTTGTATTTTAAAGAAATTTCCCTTTCACTTCAAAGGAAATTGACATGCTGTTTCTCATGGCTTTATCCAGTTACCATGGAGCGAATTGATTCTAGATTGGATCATTTGTTAATTCCTCAATATCTCCAGCTACTTTTGGTTACCAAAAATAGCTCCTTGTAACTAGTTTCAAATGAATGACCCCTTTGTGGTTTGATGATGCTCCTCTGACAAACTGTAAATCTTGGCAGAATAATATCTCATAGAAGACAGTCTTGATTTTATACTCTGTGCATTTGTATGTGTGAAATACTCCTGCAATTTCTCATCAACGCTTTTTAGGCCATCCATTCATGACATTGTCAACCATTTTATTGAGCACCACATCCTTACGAGTTTCTTCAATAATTTCTCAGGCAGACACTAGCATATCATATGTGTGTATATAGTAATTCAGTAATAGCTGCAAGTTGTAGGCAACTGCATCTTGTTGCTCAGACTCTGTCACATAAAAGTTCAGTACCCTTTTACTGCCCATACAAACTGGTGATGCCAATGCCAGGCGGAACTGCATGTGTCACCCATACACTTGCATGGAAAATTTTGGCGAAAACAACTGATGATCTTGTTAGTAAAAATCCTATGGCAATTTGAAATCCACTGTAAAATTTTTCTTATGATTTGTACAAATTATGTTCACTCAATTCACTTTATGAAATCCACATATGGGTTTCGGGCAATTAAATAATCTGTTTTGGGCTGTTTTCAAGGAAGATATTCGGAGTTGCATTGGCTAGATCTCAATAACTCTTAAATCGGAACTAAAGCCACTGGAATCTTCTGAATCCTCACAAGCATATAACTGAATGCACATTTTCTATCCTATTCAGCTGTTGCCATGGAGGAATCAGACCCTGATCTAATTGATGAACAAGCTTTATTGCTAGGCTGTAACTTTTCTTTGAGCGAGGCAATCATTTGTGGTTGGTAAATGGATGGTAATGGGTGCAATGATTTCTGATGCTATCTGCATATACTTGAGGTCAAGTTGAATAATGCTATGAAGTGTACATGAATAGAAATGGTCTTATACATACAGTTGCTCACTAGACAGACGGGCTTCACGCTAAACAGAGACTGTCTGCACTCAGTGCACGGTTTAATTCCGATTTGCATGCTGCATGCCTGAGCAATCAAAGTACCATTATAATATTGGATGCAAACTTGTGATTATAGATATTTGCCTGAAGCAAAGAAACAAAACAGAAAATAATATATGATCCATAATGAAGTAATCTGTATTAATAGAGTAATACATTGATGACTGCAGTGTTGTGATACTGCAGGCAGATTCTGAAAAGAGTTCACCCTACTTAGTGATCTGCCCATGAGGGCCTCAGCGCATTAGCATCTGAACAATATTTTCAGTGTGTGTTTTCACAGAATGAATGACAAAAAGATCTCTCATTTTGATGAAGTATTTGATCTTTTAATAGTGCTCTCACCTCTGAGACACAAGGTTATGGGTTCAAGCCCCACTTATGATTTCAGCACATAACTCAGACTGACATGCCAATGTAGAATCAAGGGGGCAATGTTGTTAGAGGTATCATCTTCCATATCAGTCATTAACCTGAAGCCCCCACTCTCTACATTCAGATGAATATAAAACATTCCATGGATTATTGAACAACAGGTGGAGGTTTTCCAGTGTCCAGTGCCATTTCCCTCGTTGGATATTACCAAAACAGATTTTAAAAAATCAATAACTATCTAATTGCTATTTTTTGGCTTTCACCATGTACAAAATGGCTGATATATTCAGTTACCAAATATCATTAACTCAGAAGCAATCTGCCAGCTATGAAGACATGATGTGACAATTATATAATTTCAAGCTCTACAAATTCCTTTCCATCGTATTCAGTTTTTACATTAGGAAATTGTCCCCTTTTTGTTTCTTCTGATACAAATGCGGCTACTGTGCATAGTGTAGCAATTTAGTGCTCTATTTCATCAATTACAGTATAGACCAGATCTGTGGTGTAACATTATAGCTTGTAATCTGCATAGTTTGAGTTTAATAATGAATGACAAGGTCATATGTTGGAAATTAAAGCAAGGGGCCGCACATTCTTGCCCACCGCATTGTTTCTGATGTAATTATGTGTCAGCCACTCAAAGAGCTGACGGGTGAGTTTGCTGGTCAGTTCGGAGACAGCAGAGTGGTGATGATGAAGTGGCGTCTTGCAACAGTGAGATCACAGCATGATCCTGAAGTAGGGCGTGACCTTCCATTTAAAGGGCCAGCAACATTGTGATGTTGTACCTTAATGGCAGAAAATAGAATCAGAGATAGTAGGAACTGCAGATGCTGGAGAATCCGAGACAACAAGGTGCAGAGCTGGATGAACACAGCAGGC
>NC_063334.1:63982177-63996589 GCF_021869965.1 Rhincodon typus
ACAAACATGAATCGGAAGACACAGCTTCAGGCATCGAAGTCCTGGGACCATTAAATTTCCTGCCTACACTAAATTTTTGTTTTATTCTCGTATGGGATAAGGATGTCACCGGCAAGGCCAGCATTTATTGCCCATGCCTTGTTGCTTTCAAACTGAGTGTCACGCTAAACCATTTCAGAGGGCATTTAAGAGTCAAACACGTTGCCGCAAATCTGGAGTCACCTTTAATCCAGACCAGGTAAGGACGGCAGATTTCCTTCCCTGAGGGGATTAATGCTGCAGGTGGGTTTTTGTAAGAATCGACAATGGTCCCATTTTCACCATTAGACTAGTTCTATTCAGTTTTCTGAGCAAGACGAATGCAATGTTAGAAGGTGCACTGTCCCATTATTGCACCGCGCAGCTACCCATTCAAATACTTACACCTCTGTGAGATTGTGTCTGTCTGAAGAATATATTGGGATGAACATTAGATAATCACCACCACGGATGCTGGTGGTTGTGTCAGGCAAGGAAATTGATCCTCGGATGAATATGCCAGTGCTTGTCAATGCTGAACTCCAAACTAATAATGAGCCTCAAGGGGGCGATAATAAGGCAGCAAGTACTGGACATATAGTGGGAGGTACGTAAAGATCTGGAACAGATTCCAAAGGGAATGCATACCCTGGCAAGGATGGTAGAAAAGTCTTTCCAGGCAATGAGTGATGTGACTCCTTCACATGGTCTCCTTCATTGAAAGACTGGTGATTCTCATGGATAGCTACCTCCAGCAGTGGCTGCCAGAGACAGGTATGATCTAAAATACCATTGCTTTGTTACTGGGCTCAAACAGCCAACAATACAACAACAGGGGAATGAAATTCTGTTCTCTTTGTCATGCCTTTGTTCATTTCAGGTGAGCAGGGAAGTGCAAGTGATCATCACAGTGGCAGGTGAACAGCAGACGATATCAGCCAGGCTCACCTTTCAGAATGATCCTGATGTGGACAGCTTCCACTGGTTTGTAATGCAGAGTGATGCTAACAGAATGGGTTCGATTCCTGTACCAGCTGAGGCCATCAACAAAACCACAAATGCTTTCAGTAGCGCTGTATTGACATTCTCCTTTTTCCAGACACCCAGAAAGGCTTCATTAGCCTACTTTAGTTCATTTCTCCCTCATTTGTAGAGAATGAAGCAATCCCATGTATTTCGGAGACATGGCTGCGCAGTGAGCATGAAATATCCGTGGTTATATTTAGGAAGGACAGATGAGAAAAAGCAAAGGAGGTGGGGTGGTATTTCTGGTTTAAGATAGCGAGGAATAGTGAGGAAGGATATTATCCCCAGTGATGTGAAATCCGTATGGGTAGAACTCAGAAACACCAAGGGGCAGAAAACGATAGTTTGAGTTTTATACAGACTCCAAATTGTGGCAGTAATGTTCGGGGAAGGCATTAAACAGGAAATTAGAACCACAAACAACAAAGATACAACTGTAAATACGGGTGACGTTTATCTGCATATAGATTTGGCAATTCAAATCAGTAGCAATCCTGTAGGGGAGGAATTCCTTTAGTTCCTATAGAGGATAGTTTTCTGGATCAAAGCATTGACCAATTAAGTAGAGAACAAGCCACCCAAGACTGGGGTACAATGCAATAATAAAGGAATAATTGGCAATCTATCTGTGCAAGGCTCCTTGGGGAAGAGTAACCATAATATGATAGAATTCATCTTTAAGACGGACAATGACATAGTTGATTCTGAGACTAGGGTCCTGAATCAAAATGATGGCATGAAATGTGTGCTGGCTGTGATGGAATGTTACTTAAAAGGATGATGGTCATAGAATCCCTGCAGTGTAGAAGCAGGCCATTCAGCCCATTGAGACTACACTGACCCTCTGAAGAGCATCCCACCCAGATCCAACTCCTGACTCTACTCCTGTAACCCTGCACACTATAAGCAATTTAGCATGGCCAATCCACCTAACCTGCACATCTTTTGACTGTGGGATGAAACCAAAGCACGCAGAGGAACCTCACACAGACACGGGGAGATTGTACAAACTATCCACATAGACAGTTAGTTGCTTGAGGGTGGAATCGAACTCAGGCCCATGGCACTGTGAGATGGCAGTGCTAACCACTGTGCCACCATGCTGCCCACTATTAGTAGAAAATAACAAACACTTAAAGAATGCAGGGATGAACTATAACAATTGTTCATTCCTGTCAAGCACAAAAGGACGACAGATCACAAACACACTCAAGTTGGCCTACAACACTGTTTACACTGAGAGACTTTGCCATTGCACCTTTTGCAAACTCCTCGATTATCTTGTACACCAACTCTACGGCAATTGCCGTAATCTTTAAATCGAGATAGAGTCTATATTCTCAACTTGCGCTCAAGATACAGCAGTACAATTATGAGACACTGCCGAACAGATGAGGCAATGGAACTACACCACCTACATGCACACCAAGAACAGGAAACTGGAGAAACTTGGCATCACCACCAGCAATAACCAAGTCTGCCCTGGTACCACAGTTGAAAGTGGTACCACCGCGGGAGAATCCATCGTCAATTTATCTGACCGCACCCTTCAACTGGACGAGATTGAAGTTCTCAGCCGAGGATACAATTTCTGTCCCACCACCAAAATGGACCTCACTGGTCTCATGGCAGACACAGAAGAATTATCAGATGAATGAGACTCCGGGATTTCTTTCAAGACGTCAGCAGTGAGCCCAATGAGACAAACAACGAACCGGATCAGTTAACAGAGAGATCCATGGGGGAGCCGGCAAAGAAGGAGTTGGATTGGACCCATCCAGAGGGTCGCAGCCCGGGGCTTGACAGGCACGCTCAAGCTGTCAGAGAATGCGTGAACGCCAGATTCATCAGCTGCACTCATAAGGTAGTGCAAAACATCACCCAGGAACAACGCAATACCATCCGTGGTCTCAAGACCAATCGCAACATTGGCATCAAATCAGCAGACAAAGGAGGAGCCATTGTCATACAGAATAGAACAAACTACTGCAAGAAAGTGTACTGACAGCTGAATACTACAGAAAACTACCTGCCGGTCCGACCAAAGAACACACCCATCAACTGCACGGACTGGTCAAGACTTTTGTTCCAGTCCTTCAGAGTACCTTACGTGCTCTCATCTGCATACTTCCCATGTAGGGGACTTCTACTGCCTTCCAAAGATACACAAAGCCAACGCACCTGGATGCCCCATCGTATCAGGCAATGGGACCCTGTGTGAAAACCTCTATATCAAGGGCATCTTGAAACCCATTGCACAGGGAACCCCCAGCTTCTGTCACAACACTACAGATTTCTTACAGAAATTCAGCACCCACGGACCAGTTGAACCAGGAACATTCCTCATCACAACGGATGTTTCGGCACTCTACACCAGTATCCCGCCCGGCAACGGCATTGCTGCAACAGCCTCAGTACTCAATACCACCAACTGCCAATTTCCAGATGCCATTCTACAACTCATACGCTTCATCCTCGACCACAACGTCTTCACCATTGACAACCAGTTCTTCATCCAGACACATAGAACAGCCATGGGGACTAAATTTGCTCCCCTATGTGCCAACATTTTCATGCACAAGTTCGAACAAGACTTCTTTGCTGCACAGAACCTTCGACCAATGCTATATACCAGATACGTTGATGACATTTTCTTTCTTTGGACACATGGCAAGGAATCACTGAAACAAATACATAGTGATATCAACAAATTTCATCCCACCATCAGACTTACCATGGACTACTACGGTGGAAAGACAGTGGAACAGCAATGGCAGGAGTTTCTGGGAGTAATTCGGGAGACACAGCAAAAATTCATCCCTCGGAAAAAGAAGCATGAAACAGGGAGGATGAGGCAACTGTGGTTGACTAAGGAAGTCAGGGGTAGCATAAAAGCAAAAGAGAAAGCATATAATGTGGCGAAGGACAGTGGGAAACCAGAGGATTGGGAAGCTTACAAAGACCAGCAGAGGGTAACAAAAAAAGAAATAAGGAGAGAGAAGATTAAGTATGAGGGTAAGCTAGCCAGTAATATAAATGAAGACTGTAAGGATTTCTTTAGATATATAAAGGGCAAAAGAGAGGCAAAAGTGGACATTGGACCACTGGAAATTGATGGTGGAGAGATAGTAGTGGGGAACAAGAAAATGGCTGAGGGACTGAATAATTACTTTGCGTCAGTCTTCATGGTGGAAGACACGAGTAATCTCCCAAAAAATTCAAGACAGTCAGGGGGCAAAGCTGAGTATGGTGGCCATCACCAAGAGAAAGATGCTAGTAAAACTGATTGGCCTGAAAGTGGATAAATCACCTGGATCAGAAGGGCTACACCCCAAAGTTCTAAAGGAGATAGCTGAAGGGATAGTGGAAGCGTTAGTGGTGATATTTCAGGAATCATTAGAGTCAGGGAGGGTCCCAGAGGACTGGAAAATTGCTAACGTGACACCCCTGTTTAAAAAGGGAGTAAGGCAAGAGACGTAAATTTACAGGCCGATTAGCCTAACCTCAGTCGTGGGTAAGATTTTGGAGTCCATTGTAAAGGATGAGATTTCTGAATATTTAGAAGTGTATGGTAAAATAGGGCAAAGTCAGCATGGTTTCATCAAGGGGAGGTCATGTTTGACAAATCTGCTAGAATTCTTTGAGGAAGTAATGAGCAGAGTGGACCAAGGAGAGCCAATGGATGTTATCTAACTGGACTTCAAGAAGGCCTTTGACAAGGTGCCACACAGGAAGCTGCTGAGTAAGATAAGGGCCCATGGTGTTAGAGGCATGGTGGGTAGCGGGGATAGAAGATTGGCAGAGTGAAAGCAAGGAATTATAGACTGGTTAGACAGACATCAGAAGTTGGGAAAATGCTAGGGTCCAGAATAATTTATGAAAGGGAAATCATTCTTGACAAATCTACTAGAATGTTTTGAGGATATAACTAGTAGCATTGATAAGGGGGACTCACTGGATATGTTTTACTTGGCATTAGGAAGGCTCTCGATAAAGCCCCACATAAAAGATTAGCATGTAAAATACAAGCACATAGGATTGGGGCAGTGAACCGGCATGGATAGAGAACTGGCTAACAGACAGGAATCAAAGAGTAAAGAAAAAACAGTTTTTTTTCTGAGTAGCAGACAGTGACTAGTGGGATACCACAGAGATCAGTATTTGGAGCCCAGCTACTCACAGTATATATTAACTACTTAGAAGAGTAGTAGTAAATGTAATATCTTCAAGTTTGCAGATGGCATAAGTTGGGTGGGTGGGAGCGGGGACAGTGGGGGTGAGCTATGAGGAAACTGTAGAGATGCTTTATTGTGATTTGAACACTTTGAGTGGACAAGTGCGTGGCAGATAAAGGATACTGTGGATAAGATTGAAGTTATCCACTTTGGTAGAAAATACAGGAAGGGGTAGATTATAAAAACAAAGGTGCTGGAAAAGCTCAGCAGGTCTGGCAGCATCTGTGAAGGAAAAAACAAAGTTAACGTTTCGGGTCCTGTGAGCCTTCCCCAGAGGAAGAAATTTCTCCTCATCTCAGATCTAAATGGCCTACCCAGTATCCTTACCCAGTATTCCTCAGAGGTTCTGATGAAGGATCACCGGACCCGAAGCGTTAATTCTGTTTTTCCTTCACAGATGCTGCCAGACCTGCTGAGCTTTTTCAGCAACTTTGGTTTTGTTCCTGATTTACAGCATCCGCAGTTCTTCCGGTTTTTATTTAAGGGGCAGATTATTATTTGAATGGTGATTGGGAAAGAGTGAGATCTTGGGTGTTCTTGTATACTAGTCACTGAAAGTTAGCATGTACATGCAACAGGAGCTGTGAAGACCAATGGTGTATGTTAGCCCTCATAGCAAGAGGATTCGAGTACAGGAACAAGGATGTATTGTTACAATTGTACAACTGGTGAGATCACACCTGGAATATTGTGTGCAGTTTTGGCCCCTTATCTGAGGAAAGATGTTCTGGCTATGGAAGGAGTGCAACAAAGATTTATGAGACTGATTCATGTGATAGTAGAACTGGCGTTTGAAAAGAGACTGGATGAATTGAAATTATATACATTAGAGTTTAGAAGAATGAGGGAATATCTCATAGAATCCTACAAAATTGTAACAAGACTAAATAGGGCAAATGAAGAAAGGACGTTCAGAACCAGGATACTGGGTAGGCCATTTAGGACTGAGATGAGGAGAAATTTCTTCACTCAGAGAGCAGTGAGCCTATTGGAATTCTGTGCTACAGAATGCAGTTCAGGCCAAAACTGATTTCAAGAAGGAGTTAAATATAGCTCTTGGAGTGAAAGTGATCACAAGCTATGGGGAGAGAACGGGAACAGAACTGGATGATCAGCCATGTTCATATTGATTTTCAGAGCAGGCTCGAAGGGCCGAATGGCCTACTCCTGCTCCTATTTTCTACCTTTCTGTGGAAAAGCATTTTAGACTCACACTCTGGGTTGCAGAGAACTGCATTTTGCTCCCTTACTAAACTGTTAGATGGCCAATTAGTTGCCACTTAAAAACCTCAGTCAAACTCCACTTTATCTTTTTTTGTCTGAGGAACAAGGAGGGACAAGCTGACAGCGTTTAACTACACCTGATGTTGTCAGACAAGAAGGTGGGGTCCTTTAGTGGGTCCTCTTCTTCCACTGAGCTTCTCGAACCTGAGTCCCTGAACCCACCCAGTACCATAACTGGCATCTTTGATTTGAACCCACCCGACATTACCAGCCTTACCTGAAGTCTGGGAGACATCTTCTTTTCTTCCTGGACTGTTTGTAATCCCAGTAGCAAGCACTATACTCTTTAAAACACTATTGAAGCCACAGCATGGCTGACCAATTAGATTGGACAACAGCTATCTAGGACAGGATCTCTTGTTTGAGAGGGGCAGTAGTCCCACTCCGAATCTATTAAGGTTTATTGCTGACCAATATTGCTGTGGCGCAGTCAGACTTTTGGTGTGTGAGGTGCCAACTGACTGTCAGGTTGAGAGGGTGGGTCATCCATTTTCTCTGCTTCCCTCACTCCATTGGAAAGGAAGATGAAACGAAGTTACAGGAAGAGACCTGATTACCAGGAACAAATAGCCAGATCAGACTGACAGAATGACGGCACTTGGTTATGACCTCAGCAAAGTTCCAATGCCACATTCCCATAATCTCCTACAGATGGCAGGATGCCAACCAGCTACGAGCATAAGGTGATGTAAGCAAAAATATCCATTTAGTCTTATTGCAAATGTGAGAGAAAGAATTGATAATAATAAGCAATATGTACAGTTACATAGACATTTATCTAAATGTCTCATGTCAACATGATACACTCAGTGGATTATTTCAAAGACTCCAGTGAGAATTATTACAGAGTAAAACCCATCAGTTAAAACTCAAGGGATCCACTCACAAATTTCTGTTGAGTGGAGCCGAGGTGGCCCAATTCCCACATGAGTGAACCTTTTGTAACCCGATGTGCCAAGAAAAGTGGTCAATATCAAAATCAACAGATTCAAACGCCAACTGAAAACACTGGAAAGCCATAAATGTGTGAAATATTTTTATTCAATTTGTTCACACCTTATAAAGAGTAGAACTTGTAAAAGGCCAGAGTTTTGCATTGAATATGGGCAACGCAAGCTTGAGGAACACCTCATTTTCCTCTGAGGCATGTTACAGCCTCCAGGTCTCAATATTGAATTCCACAACTTCAGAACCTGACTGATCTAGGCCCGAAACGTTAGCTTTCCTGCTTCTCTGATGCTGCTTGGCCTGCTGTGTTCATCCAGCTCTATACCTTGTTATCTCAGATTCCCCAGCATCTGCAGTTCCTACTATCTCTGCATATTTTCTGCGCTTCATTTATCATATATTTTTCTATCCCCCAGTTTTGTCTTGTTTGTGTTGTCTTTACTTTGCTCTCAGTAGACAGGATACATTCTCACCTTTTCACATCTTTATTTCCAATATTTACTTCTTTTTTCTCTTTCACCTCCATCAATAATTCCTTTGGTTCTCAATTGAACACTGGAAAACAGTCTTTTGCAATGGGTCTCAATACCATCTATTCCTTTGTTCCTTTTCCCGCCTCAAACATAATATAGAAGACCATTTTCCAACATCATTCTGGCCTGAAAAAGGGTAATTACGGCCTTGAAATAAATAAATAAATCATAGAATCCCCACAGTGTGGAAACAGACCCTTTGGCCCAACAAGTCCACACTGCCTCTCAGAGCATCCCACCCAGACCACCTAATCGACACATCCCTGAACACCACGGACAATTTAGCATGGCCAATCCACCTAGCTTTCACATCTTTTGACTGTGGGATTAAAGTGGAGCACCCAGCCAAAACTTACACAGACACAGGGAGAAAATACAAACTCCACACAGACAGTCACCCAAGAATGGAATTGAACCTGGGTCCCTGGTGCTGTGGGGCAGCAGTGCTGACCACTGAGCCACTGTGCCACTCTCAAAATTGACCTTGCCCAGCTCCCACTTAGGATACATCACAAGCCATTCTGGTAGTGGCAGGACCAACTATGAGAGCTTTGGATTTAGTTAAGGCTGACATTAACGAGATGAGACAGAGACTGTTCACAGTAAACTACAAAAATCTGCTAATGGGTAAAACAACTGAGGAACAGTGGAGAATGTTTCAAGAAACATTTAACACAATACAAAACCAGTTTATACCCCTGAGAGTGGAAAGCTTCATGTCATAGGGAAAACAGTCATGGACAACTAAAGAGATAAGGGACAACATAGAATTAAAAGAAAGGGCTTACAAAAATGCAAAAATCAGCACAGTTCCTGCTGAATGGGAAAGATACAAAGACCGCTAAATGGCCACAAAGCAGCTTAGGAGAGCTACTAAAAGGGATAATGAAAGGAAACTGGCCAGGGACATCAAAATCATTAAGAAGAAAATTTGGAGTGATATAAAGGAAACTGGATGATCAGGAGCAACGTTGGCTCATTAAAGACTGCAAGTGGGGATATTGTCAATGATTATAGGGAAATGGGCAAACATGTTGAATAATTACTTTGCCTCAGTATTTACATTAGAAAAGGAAGCTAGCTTGCTGGAAGTACCGAGAAATTAATAGTGGATTGGGAACAGGGACTGGATGAAATTAAGTCAAGGTAAAACAATGGTAATGAGTAAATTAATGAAAATAAACAGTGACAAATCTCAGGACCTGATGGTTTCTATCTGAGGGTGTTAAAGCATATAGAGGAAGTAATGAGCAGGGTAGACCAAGGAGAGCCAATGGATGTTATCTACCTGGACTTCAAGAAGGCCTTTGACAAGGTGCCGTACAGGAGGCTGCTGAGTAAGATAAGGGCCCATGGTGTTAGAGGCAAGGTGCTAGCGTGGATAGAAGACTGGCTGTCTGGCAGAAAGCAGACAGTGGGGTTAAAAGGGTCTTTCTCAGGATGGCATCTGGTGACAAGTGGTGTTCCACAAGGGTCAGTATTGGGACCACAACTTTTCACTTTATACGTTAATGATCTAGATGAAGGAACTGTGGGTATTCTGGCTAAGTTTGCAGTTGATACAAAGATAGGCAGAGGGACAGGTTGTATTGAGGGAGGTGGGGAGACTGCAAAAGGATTTGGACAGGTTAGGAGAGTGGGAAGAGAAGTGGCAGATGGAGTTCAACTTGAGAAAATGTGAGGTCATGCACTTTGGTAAGAAAAATAAAAGCATGGACTATTTTCTAAATGGGGAGAAAATTCAGAAGTCTGAAGTGCAAAGTGACTTGGGAGTTCTAGTCCAGGATTCTCTCAAGGTAAACTTGCAGGTTGAGTCAGTAGTCAGGAAGGCAAATGCAATGTTGGCATTTATTTTGAGAGGACTTGAATATAAAAGCAGGGATGTACTACTGAGGCTTTATAAGGCTCTGGTCAGGCCACATTTGGAGTATTGTTTGCAGTTTTGGGCCCCATATCTCAGGAAGGATGTACTGGCCCTGGAATGGGTTCAGAGGAGGTCTGCAAGAATGGTCCCAGGAATAAAAAGCTTAACATATGAGGAATGTTTGAGGACTCTGGGACTATACTCATTGGAGTTTAGAAGGATGAGGGGGGATCTAATTGAAACTTACAGAATATTGAATGGCCTGGACAGAGTGGATGTTGGGAAGATGTTTTCGTTTGTAGGAGAGACTAGGACCCAAGGGCACAGCCTTAGAGTAAAGGGAAGACCTTTTAGAATGGAGGTATGGAGAAACTTCCTCAGCCAGAGAGTGGTGAGTCTATGGAATTCACTGCCACAGAAGGCTGTGGAGGCCAGGTCATCGAGTACAATTAAGACTGAGATATATAGGTTCTTGATTATCAAGGGGATCAAGGGTTACGGGGAGAAAGCAAGAAAATGGGGTTGAGGAACTTATCAGCCATGATTGAATGGCGGAGTAGACTCGATGGGCTGAATGGCCTAATTTCTGCTCCTATGTCTTATGGTGTTCTGGCCTTATTGTCGACGCCGTAACAATAACCTTTCAGAGTTTCCCAGATACAGGTGTTGTCCCTCTGGATTGGAAAATTGCACATGCCGCTCTGCTTTTTAAGAAGGTTAAAGAAGACAACCAGGGAATTACAGATCTGTTAGCCTAACAACCATAACGGAGAAATTGTTGGAGTCTGCGATTAAGGATGGGGGTAACTGAACACCTTAAAGATTTTCAGTTAATCAGGGAGAGCCAGAATGGATTCATGACGGGCAGGTCATGCCTGAGAAATCTCATTGAATTTTTTGAAGAAGTGACAAAGGTAGTGGACAGGGGAATGTCAATGGATGTTGTTTATATGGATTTCCAGAAAGCATTTGATAAGGTCCCATAGAAGAGACTGTTAATTAACATAGAAGCCAACAGAACCAAGGACAAATTACTGACAAAGCTAAGAAATTGATTGAGTAGCAGGCGACAAAGTATAGATAATGGATAGGTATTCAAACTGTTAGGATGTGACCAGTGGAGTCTCACAAGGATCTCTGTTAGTGCCTCAAATATTCATAATATTTAATTTACTACTTGGATAATGGCATAGAAAGTCATATGTCCAAATTTGCTGATGACACTAAGTTAGGCAGCATTATAGACAGCAAAGACGATAACATAAAATTACAGAGGGGTATTGTTAAAGTGAATAGGCAAAGCTGTGGCACATGGAGTTCAATGCAAGCCAGTGAGAAGTTATCCATTTTCGATGAAAAAGGGTAGATCACTGTTCTTTCTAGATGGCCCACAGACCCACAGCATATGGTTGACTTTTAATTGCCCTCTGAAATGGCCTAGCAAGCCATTCAGTCATACCAATTGCTATAAAGTCTCAAAGAAATGAAACCAGATGGATCACCTGGCATTGGCCTAGGTACTGGGAAAGACAACAGCAAAAACAGCCCTGTTGAACCTGTAAAGTCCTCCTCACTAACATCTGGGGGTTAGTGCCAAAATTGGGAGAGCTGTCTCACACACTAATCAAGCAACTGCCTGACATAGTCATACTCATGGAATCATACTTTACAAACAATCCTTGGGTGTGTCCTGTCCCACCAGCTGGATACACCCAGCAGAAGTGACAGTAGAGTGGTATACAGTCAGGTGGTAGTTGCCATGGGAGTCCTCAGTATTGACTCCAGACCCCCTGATGTGGCAAGGAAACCTCTTGCTAATTGCTACGTACCGTCTTCCTTCAGCTGATGAATCGATACTCCTCCATGTTGTACAATGCTTAGACAAAGCACTGAAGATGGCAAGGGCACAAAATGTACTCTGGGTGGGGGATTTCAATGTCCACCATGAAGAGTGGTCTGGCAGCAGGACTACAGGTCAGGCTGGTCAGCTCCTAAAGGACATAGCTGCTAGGCTGGGTCTGCAGCAGGTGGCGAGGGAACCAACAGGAGGAAAAAACATACTTGACCTCATCCTTACCAATCTGCCAGCTACAGTTGCATCTGTCCATGACAGTATCAGTAAGAGTGACCATCACACAGTCCTTGTGGAGATGAAGTCCTGCCTTCGCATTCAGAATAACCTCCAGTGCATTGTGTGGCACTATCATCGTGCTAAGTGGGACAAACTTTGAACAGATCTAGCAACTCAAGACTGGACGCACTGTGGGCCACCATCAGCAGCAGCAGAATTGTACTCCAGCACAATCTGTAACCTCATGGCCCGGCATATCCCCCTCTCAGCCATTACCATCAAGCCAGGGGATCAACCCTGGTTTAATGGAGAGTGCAGGAGGGCATGCCAGGAGCAGCACCAGGCATACCTGAAGATAAGGTCTCAACCTGGTGAAGCTACCAAACAGGAATACTTGCACGCCAAACGGCATAATCAGCATAACAGAGCTAAGTGATCCCATAACCAACTGATCAGATCTAAACAAAAACCGAAAAACTGTGGATGCTATAAATCAGGAACAGTTCTGAGGAAGGGTCACTGGGCCCGAAACGTTAAGTCTGATATTTTCTTCACAGATGCTGCCAGACCTACTGAGCTTTTCCAGCAATTTCTGTTTTTGGTCAGATCAAAGCTCTGTAGTCCTGCCACATCCAGTCATGAATGGTGGTGGGCGATTAAACAACTCACTGGAGGAGGAGATGCCACATATCCCTATTCTCAATGATGGAAGAGCCCAGCACATCAGTGCAAAAGATAAGGCTGAAGCATACGCAGCAACCTTCAGCCAGAAGTGCCGAGTGGAAGATCCATCTTGGCTTCCTCCAGTGGTCCCCAGCATTACAGATACCAGCCTTCAGCCAATTCAATTCACTCCACATGATATCAAGAAACGGTTGGAGGCACTGGGTGCTGCAAAGTCTTCCGGCCCTACAGCATTCCAGTAATAGCACTGAAGACTTGTGCTCCAGAACTTGCCGCTCCCTTAGCCAAGCTGTTCCTGTACAGCAACAACACTGGCATCTACACGGCAATGTGGAAAATTGCCTGGGTATGTCCTGCACATAAAAAGCAGGACAAATCCAAGCCGGCCAATTACAGCCCCATCAGTATACTCTCGATCCTCAGTAAACTGATGGAAGTGTGATTAACACTGCTATCAAGCAGCACCTGCTCAGCAATAACCTGCTCAGTGATGCCCAGTTTGAGTTCCGCCAGGGCCACTCAGCTCCTGATCTCATTACAGCCTTGGTTCAAACATGGACAAAAGAGCTGAATTCCAGAGGTGAGGCGAGGGTGACAGCCTTTGACATCAAGGCTACATTCGACCAAGTGTGGCATCGAGGAACCCTGGCAAAACTGGAATCAGTGGGAATCAGGGGGCAAACTGTCCAGGATTGGAATCATACCTGACACAAATGAAGATGGTCATGGTTGTTGGAGGTCAGTCATCTCAGCTCCAGGACATCTCTGCAGGAGTTCCTCAGGGTAGTGTCCTAGGCCCAACCATTTTCAGCTGCTTCAACAATGACCTTCCCTCCATCATAAGGTCAGAAGTGGGGTTGTTCACTGATGATTGCACAATATTCAGCACCATTCATGACTCCTCAGATACTGAAGCAGCCCATGTTCAAATGCAACAAGGTCTGGACAATATCCAGGCTTGGGCTGACAAGTGGCAAGTAACATTCGTGCCACCCAAATGCCAGGCTATGATCATCACTAATAAGAAACAAACTAATCTCCACCCCTTGATATTCAATGGTGTTACTATCACTGAACCCCCACTATCAACATCCAGAAACTCAACTAAACTCATCACACAAACACAGTGTTTACAAGAGCAGGTCAAAGGCTAGGAATACTGTGGCAAGTAAATCATCCTAATTCCCCAAAACCTGTTCACCATCTATTGGAGATCTACAGGCATATGGAGTTAGACCACAGATCAGCCATGATCTTACAGAATGGTGGAACAGACTTGAGGCTGTGACCAAGATGAATGAGATTGGCGTTCAGGACATCTTCTAGCTCAAATTCAGTAATATCTACATTGATGTTGAAAGGAATATCTTTGTTCTCATTTAGAGTTAGAAGTCAGCTAAGAGCATCAGAGATGTTCATTTGAGAACCAAGTTGTGCTGTATTTCTAAATGTATTTTGGATCTTCACAATTGGGTAGTGGAGACATGGAGGGGCTTTCAACAGATTATTTCCAATGTTTGGTGGTCATTATGAAGAATGAAATGCTTGCTGAGTAATGTAGGTAGTGGAATGCCCCTTTTAAATAAAGTAACAACTCTTTTGGGAAGCTGAGGGCAACATTGGTCAACTGAATGACATGCTGGGAAAATGGGCCAACTGAACAATGCGCTGGGAACTGGGTCAGGCCAGACAGATAGGTATGCAGAGACAACAAGGTGTGGAGCTAGATGAACACAGCAGGCCAAGCAG
>NC_063334.1:63996989-64031718 GCF_021869965.1 Rhincodon typus
CGTCAGCTTTCCTGCTCCTCTGATGCTGTTTGGCCTGCTGTGTTCATCCAGCTCCACACCTTGTTGTCTCAGATTCTTCAGCATCGGCAGTTCCTACTATCTCAGACAGGTATGCAAACTGGTTACCTTGTTAATGAGACAATGGGACAGAGATATTAAGCCAGGAAGCTTGCAGCATTCACTTTCAAATTGAATCAAGCTAGACAGAAATGCAGGCCATTCACCTTGTTTGACTATTGAATGGTTTGTTGCTGAGGCAATGCTACTAGGTTTCAGATGTAACAATAGACCTGAGTTTCAGTAGAACTGTTTCTGAGACAGCTCAGGTCAATCAATAGGGGAAATTATAATATCCAACACTGTCTTTTGTAACACCATTCTTGGAATAGAAACTCACTTTGGATTATGCTAATAACATTGTTATATTAAATTGTGACAGAACTTGGAGAAATAGCTGGAGAGCTTGGGGAAATAAAAAGTGATGTCTTGAAAAGCGTCCATATCACAGAAGAGAAGGCGCTAAACGTCTCAAAATACATAAAGGTGATAAATCCCTGAGATCCGATTGGCTATAATCCTAGAACTCTGTGGGAAGCTAAGGAAGTGATTGCTGGGCCTCTTGCTGAGATATTTGTATCATCGATAGCCATGGGTGAGGTGCCGGAAGACTGAAGGGTGACTAATGTGGTGCCATTATTTAAGAAAGGTGGTAAGGAAAAGCCAGAGAACTATAGACCCGTGAACCTGATGTCAGTGGTGGGTACATTGGAGGGGATTTTGAGGGACTGGATTTACATGTATTTGGAAAGGCGATGCCTGATTAAGGAAAGTCAACATGGCTTTGTGCATGAGACGTCATGTCTCACTAACTTGATTGAGTTTTTTGAAGAAGTGACAAAGAAGATTGATGAAGGCAGAACGATGGACGTTGTCTATATGGACTTCAGCGAGGCGAGCAAGGTTAGATCACATTTAATCCACGGAGATGTAGCCATTTGGATACAAAATTGGCTTGAAGATAGGAGACAGAGGATGGTAAGGAGTGTTGTTTTTCTGACTGGAGGCCTGTGACTAGTAGTGTGCCACAAGGATCGATGCTTGTTCCACTGCTTTTTGTCATTTGTATAAATGATTTGAATGTGAATCGAGGAGGAATGGTTAGCAGGTTTGCAGATGGCACCAAAATTGGTGGTGTAGTTGACAGCGAAGAAGGTAATCTCAGAGTAAAATAGGACCTTGATCAGAAGGACCGATGGATCGGGGAGTGACAGATAGAATTTAATTTAGGTAAGTGTGAAGTGTTGCATTTTGGGAAGACAAATCAGGGCAGGACTTATACACTTAATAGTAGGGCCCTGGGGAGTGTCACTAAGCAAAGTGACCTTGGGGTATGGGTTCATATTTCCTTGAAGGTGGTGTTGTAGGTGGACAGGATTGATGAAGAAGACATCTGGTAAACTTGTCTTTATTGATCAATTTATTTGAGTGTAGGAGTTGGGAGGTCATGATGTGGCTACACAGGCTATACAGGCCACTTTTGGAATATTGCATTCAATTCTGATCTTTCCGCTTCAGGAAAGATGTTGTGAAGCTTGAAAGGGTTCAGAAAAGATTTACAAAGATGTTGCCAGGGTTAGAAGGTTTGAGCTAAAGGGAGAGGCTGAATAGGCTGGGGCTATTTTCCCTGGAACGTTGGAGGCTGTAGAAGTTTACAAAATCATGAGGGGCATGGATAGGGTGAATAGACAGGAATTTTCCCAGGGTAGGGGAGTCCTAAACTAGAGGGCAGGAGTTTACGATGAGAGGGAAAAGATTTAAAAGTGACATGAAAGACAACCTTTTCATGCAGGGAGTGGTGATTCTATGGAATGAGCTGCCACAGTGGTGATGGCTGGTATAATTACAACATTTAAAAGGCATCTGGATAGGTACATGAATGGGAAGGGTTTACAGGGATATGGGCTAAATGCCGGCAGATGGGATGAGATTAATTTAGGATATCTAGTTGGCATAGACAAGTTGAAGTGAAGGGTCTGTTTCCATGTTGTACAACTCTACAACTCTATGACTGTACTGCTAAGCGACTGTACATGGAAATGACCTGGATAACTTGTTAAAAGAAGCCACCCAAATCAGAGGGGTCTCACACACAGTCCAGAGAACATCAGGACCGAAAAGCAGGAACCTTGAGAGCAGGAAGGACTGCCTCAACTCCAGTTTGACCAGCTGTAATCGGGGTAGCATACACTTTTTAACATCTTGTGCTCCCAAAGCAGATTTAAACTAGTGTGTGGGCATAGACATTTAAGTCAGAAGTCACACAACTCCAGGTTATAATCCAACAGGTTTATTTGAAATCACAAGCTTTTGGAGCATAGCCCATTCATCAGGTGAAGTGAGAGAGAAGCACACAGAACACAGAATTTAAGGGCAGAGAGGTCAAGGGCAGAGAAGTCAAAAGATCATACAAATGGTGTGAGTGCAGTGTTGAATAATAAGCCTCTGCAGGTAATCAAAAGTGTCAGATGGTGTGAGTAAAGTATCAACATCTGAATAACAAGTGTAGGATGACCTATAGTCCAACGAAATGAGGCTGAGAGATAATTGCAAAAACTTAAAAATGAGGTGCTGCTGGAGACAAACCAAATAATTGGAATAACATGATTGGTATAAGAATCACATGCCAAGGGTCTAACCAATGGCATGTGTAATCCAAAACTGTACAAACTAATTAAGGTAGAGAGATCATAACAATTTATCAAGGTGATGATGTAAAAACAGGACAACAAAGAAAATTTTACAGTTACAGAACAAAGTGGTGGGGTCACATGTAGTGCAACTTGAATCCAAGATCACAGTTGAGGCCATCTTCATGGGTATGGAAATTGGCTTTCAGTTTCAAGGACATAGAACATCGAACAGTACAGCATAGTAGAGGCCCTTCAGCCCGTGATGTAGTGCCGACCTATTACCCTACTAAGATCAAACTACCCTGCATACCCTACATTTTACTATCATCCATGTGCCTATCCAAGAATCGCTTAAAAGTCTCTAAAGTATCTGACTCACTACCACTGCCGGCAGTGCATTCCACACGCCCACCACTCTCTGTGTAAAGTTTCTGCCTGGCAATTCTGTGTTTTTGTGTATCTTGAAGTTCAATTTGAAGGACCCTTACCCGAAGATCGGAAGCTGAATGTCCTTGACCACTGAAGTGCTCTCCCACTGGGAGGGAACAGTCCTGTCTGGCGATTGTTGCGTGGTGCCCATTCATCCGTTGTTGTAGTGTCTGTACGGTCTCATCAACATACCATGCTTCGGGGCATCCTTGCCTGCAGTGTATGAGATTGACAACATTGGCTGAGTTACATGAGTATCTGCCATGTACGGGGTGGGTGGTGTTCCCACGTGTGACGGTAGTACCCATGTTGAAGATCTGGTATGTCTTGCAGAGGTTGCCATGGCAGGGTTGTGTGGTGTTGTGGCCCGGTTTCCAGAAGCCATCCTACAACTCATTTGCTTCATCCTTGACCATAACATCTTCACCTTCGATAACCAGTTCTTTATCCAGACACACGGAACAGCCATGGGGACCAAATTTTCACCCCAATAAGCCAACATTTTGCTGCACAAGTTCGATCAAGGCCTCTTTGCTCTCCAGGACCTTCAACCAACTCTATACATCGGATACATCAATGATGTTTTCTTCCTTTGGACTCATGGTGAGGAATCAACTACATAGTGATATCAATAAGTTTCATCCCACTATCATGCACTACACTTCTGAATCAATCTCATTCTTGGACACACACATCTCCATCAAGGACAGACACCTCTGTACCTCACTCTACCGCAAGCCCACGGATAACCTCACGATGCCGAACTTCTCTAGCTTCCACCCTAAACATATTAAAGAAGCCGTTGCCTATGGACAAGCCCTGTGCAATCACAGGAACTGCTCAGATGAGGAGGAACGTGACAGACACCTGAAGATTTTGAAGGACGCCCTCATAAGATCAGGATACGATGCTCAACTCAACGATTGCCAGTTCCAATGTGCCACAGCAAAAAAACACAATGATCTCTTCAGAAGGCAGACAGAGGATATGACCGATAGAGTACCCTTCATCATCGAGTACATCCCCAGAGAGGAGAGATTAAACCATGTTCTTCGCAGCCTTCAACATGTCATCGAGGATGATAAGCATTTCGTCAAAA
Source organism: Rhincodon typus (assembly GCF_021869965.1). Lineage (NCBI taxonomy): Eukaryota > Metazoa > Chordata > Chondrichthyes > Orectolobiformes > Rhincodontidae > Rhincodon > Rhincodon typus. The sequence continues at coordinate 64,001,208 of NC_063334.1, forward strand.
TTATCCCAATGCCTCCACTTCTCGCATTTAAACAGCTGCCAAACCTTAAATAGACCAACGTTCGCAGCAAATTACCCCAGCCTTCAGGACAACATCGACCACAGCACTATACAACCCTGCCATGGCAACCTCTGCAAGGCATGTCAGATCTTCGACATGGACACTATCATCACATGTGGGAACACTACCCACTATGTCCATGGCAGATACTCATGTGACTCGGCCAATGTTGTCTATCTCATATGCTGCAAGCAAGGATACCCTGAGGCATGGTATGTTGGCAAGACCATGCAGACGCTACAACGACAGATGAATGGACACTGCACAACAATCGCCAGACAGGAATGTTTCCTCCCAGTGGGAAAGGGCTTCAGCGGTCAAGGACATCCAGCTTCCGGTCTTCGGGTAAGGGTCCTCCAAGGTGGTCTTCGAGATACACAAAAATCCAGAATCGCCGAGCAGAAACCGATAGCCAAGTTCCATACCCATGAAGACGGCCTCAACTGTGATCTTGGGTTTATGTCATGCTGCAACTGTTCTGTATCTGTAAAATCTTCCTTACTATCCTGTTTGACTCTATCACCTTGATAATTGTTATGATCTCTCTACCTTAATTAGTTTGTACAATTTTGGATTACACATGCCATCGGTTAGACCCTCAGCATGTGACTCTTATACCTATCATGTTATTCAAGTTATTTGATTTGTGTCCAGCATTGTAATTATCTCTCTGCCTCATGTAATCGGATTATAGGCCATTCCTTTGCTTGTTATTCAGTTGTTGATACTTTACTCACATTGTCTAACACTTTTGATTACCTGCAGAAACTTATTATTTGACACTCCACTCACACCATAGAGTCGTAGAATCATACAGCACGGAAACAGACCCTTCGGTCCAATGAGTCCATGCTGACCACAATCCCACCTGCCTGACCTTGGTCCATATCCCTCAAATATTTCTTATTCATGTACTTATCAAAATGTCTTTTAAACATTGTAACTGTACCCATATCCATCACTTCCTGTGCAGGTTCATTCTACATGAACCTCTCTGTAAAAAAAAATTGCCCCTCATGTCTTTTTTAAAATCTTAATCCTCTCACCTTAAAAATTTGCTCCCTAGTCTTGAAATCCCCCACCCCAGGGAAAAAGCATTTGCCATTCACCTCATTTATACCCCTCATGATTTTATAAACTCGCATGAAAGTTGCTTCTCAGTCTCCTGTACTCCAGTGAAAAAAGTCACAACCCATCCAGCCTCTCTTTATAACATATACGATCCGTTCCCATAACATCCTGGTAAATTTCTTCTGAATCCGTCCCAGCTTAATAATATTCTTCCTATAACATTTAACTAGATCAAAAAATTAGAGTATGAATTTAATTCCACTTAAGGCTTCAAAGTTTATATGGCTTAAGTGTTGACATTGTGATTAAACTTTTGGAATTGAATTTCATTAAACATCTTGTTTTTTGTTTATTAAAAATAAAGAGCAGCAAAAAGTGGAACATCCTTTTTTAATAAACAAGAGGAAAATACAGATAGGAGCAGCATAGTAAAACAAAAGTAATGAAAAAGATCTTTTGACCTCTCTGCCCTTGATCTCTCTGTCCATAAATTCCGTGTTCTGTGTGTTTCTCTCTCACTTCACCTGACGAATGGGCTATGCTCCAAAAGCATGTGGTTTCAAATGAACTTCTTGGACTGTAACCTGTTGTCGTGTGACTTCTGACTTTATCACCCCAGTCCGACATTGGCACCTCCACATCATAGAGATTTAAGAACTATGAAGTTACTCAGGAAATTGGAGGGAAGGACTGGTTTTGTAAGGTTAAGCTACATCTCAGGGTAAACCATGTCTCATTAATCGTGTAGAATGAGTCTCACCAAGTAGGCAAGTCAACCAGACCATACAAAAACAAAGCTTATAATAGGTATGTGTGAAAATGTTGCATTCTGGAAACTAGAACTAGACTTTCTCTTAGAGATAGTAAGAACTGACGATGCTGGAGTCAGAGACAACACAGTGTGAAGCTGGAGGAACACAGCAGGCCAGGCAGCATCAGAGGAACAGGAAAGCTGTCATTTGGGGAGGGGTAGGGGGCTCTGAAATAAATAGAGGGAGGAGGGGTGGGGCTGGGGAAGGTAGGTGGGGCGGTGATAGTGAGCGCAGGTAGGCAATGGTGGGGGTTGATCAGTGAGATGGGAGGAGCAAATAGGTAGGAGAGAAGACGGACAGGCCAAGGAGGCGGGGATGAAAGACTTTCTCTTATAGTGTTGGAGTAGTTTGCCTGATGATTTGTAACTTTAAATTCCAACTGCTTGCACCTTCTTGTGTGTATAGACACTCTCCTCTGTTTCTAAAGCATGTTACCCTGTATTATGTTAATTTGTCAGATATTTATCAGATATTCTTTTCCTCAAATTAAATAGGTAATAAAGGTGCACTCTCTTTCACTCAAGAAAACCTTGTAAATGGCTCTGCTTCATTTTTGATCTGATGTTAAATAATGTCAGCTATTCTGAGTACATAGGTTTGGAAGCACATTCTGGATCTCAATGACCTAAAACTCAAGATTTTTCCCAAAGCAATTACACTTTGTCATTTGATTTCTGGCTATACAATTGTCAAACAGTCAATAATTCTCATGAGTGATTTCTCCCTTCATGATTTTGTTGCTTATTTTTCTTGAGATGGGATTGGGTGGTCAACTAGTACTTGCCTTTCATCCTCCTTTCTGATAGTTGACCAGGTTATTCCTCCATCCTCTCTGGCTGCAGCAACATTAGAGATTGAATGAACACTGTGCTATAATGCATTTTGGCTTCTTGTCCTGCTCTATACACACCTTCTGATCAGCCCATGTTCTTTGATGGTGGCAATCCATCACGGGCCCATTTCTCTGACATCGACATTCAATAATTAACTCATTTTCACCCGGCAATCCTCCATAGAGCAGAATGATATTATATTTTAAGCAGAACAACATTAAAGAGCAAGAAGGAAACAACAATTGTCCCTAGGTCTTTGTTTAAATAGCTACTTCAGCTGGACATAGCATCAATGGCCATTAACATATTAGCAAAAATTAGCCTACGTTGTAACAAACATTTACAGTCTAGGTCAATGGTTCACCCTAAACTCATAGTTCTAAGACCAGCACTCAGTAACTTTTGATCAAGCTTCCTAGGGCTCTCTGCACCTAACTAAGTTAGCCTTATGGATATTTTTATTCAACCTGCTCAAAGATATGATGACATACCTCGGCAGCCAATGGGTCTTGAACTTAGGCTTTCTGACCAGGATTAGGGAGACTACCACTGTACTACAAGATCCCTCATGTCAGCCTTATAAATGTACCCTGACAATTCTACACCCTAATGACTTAACATTGGCTCTACTGGCTTCTGCAAGGTCTGAACATAATGACAGCAAATACCAATTATGAGGCTAGCTTTTCCCTGAATTCATGCAAAAGCTTCCTCAATACAATTACTCTTTTATTATATTTGAAATACACAGGTACCCACACTAAGGTTAAGCAAAGTATAATAGCCACATGCTATAAAGTATTTGATGTGACTTACTGGGAACATTTAGAAAAAGAGAGGTACTAATTGCTCCTCCTCCTGTGGCCATAACAAGAATGATTACTGGCAATGCAACAAATCAGTAAATAAAATTGCTGCAGATGTAAGGGGAGTTAGCATTTGGCCAAAAATTGCTCCACTGTTGATTCCAGTACAAGCTACAGAGACACAGAAAAACTAAACATTAAAAATGTGCACAATTTACTGGTACTTGAATGATTGTTGTAATAAGGAAGTATCGTTGACATTTGTGACATTGTTATATGCTGTTAATATTATTAGCACCATAGTTACATGAAATTTCTAAATTCAGTTTCTGTTCAAATTAATTTTACTGGCATAATGTGGATTCAATTTGATTTACTGAGATATTATGCAAAATAGGAATGTGGTTTTGCACATTAATGATATTTCTACAAAGTCACAAGTACCTCCTTTGCTAACAGATTCTGATGACTGGATTTTAATTGCATTGGATTAACAAAATGGTCACATACAGTAAAAAGGTCATCTTTATCTTATTGTAACTTGTTGCTGACAAAGACAGGGAATTTATGTAACTTCTGATAATATAAAAACAAAACAATTAGAGAGCAGTTCATGCCAAAATATTTCAAAGCTCGAAGATTAATTATTTTTGAAGTCCAATGATTGCTTTTAACCAGAGCATTTTGTGCGTAATTCCAGAGGCCATTAATTCTAAATGGGAATTGAAGTATTGCAAGCTTATTTGTGAATGTCTGAACTTTGACCTTACATTGTTTTGACTGAATTCTCAGGACTGTCTCCTCTTCGGCCTTAATTTTGAGGCTGGTGAGAGAGGTTCAGGTGCAGGGAGAAGCTTGGCAAGTCACCTTGCTCAGACATTGGGTAGGAAGGGGTACCCTGCTTTGGCTTCCTTTCCATAGCAGACAGCAACCCCACAAAATTTACCTCACTACAGGTGTTCTGTCCCCCTACACCCCACTACAAGAATGTCCATCAAGACCTCCACTCCTTTCTCACCACTTCTCTGATCCATATCTTCACACCTCCAACATCACAGCATTCTGAATCTCAGGGCTTTAAATCTGGGACTGCTTGTAGTCCCAGTCCTACCTATGGTGCTGCTGTTGCTTCTGGGACTCCAGAGCTGCTGGTCAATCAAATTGGGCCCAAGGGAAGGAGCAGAAATAACTATCTGCAGCCAATTAACATGGGGTGAGAAAAGGCAGTTATGTTTAAAATTCTGCGCTATTGGTCAGTTTAGTTCCACATTTTAGGATTTGTCTACCATTATCAAAATAAAATGGCAGTTTGCATGTGCAGAGGCATAAACTAACAATCTGTAAACACACATTAATATTTTCCAAGGTCCATTTTGTTCCTTCAGTACTGTATGCTCCCCAAAATATCAAAGTGTCTCTAGCTGGATTTTTCATGTAATAACATCAAGATGTCTACAAGAATAAAGTTTTTCTAATTCATTATTTATTTACAAAGTAAGCCTTTTATTTCATTTTCCAATTTCTCCCTGCTATCCTCTTCTGAAAGAGATGGAAACAGGGATAGCAAGAGCAAAACATAGTAGTATACATTATTTATAATGTATGTTTATGAGTGTCGTGTACTTATATTTATCTCGCAAAGAAAGCATTTTAGTCATTTTGTCGTTCTGTCATCTTTAAACCAAGAAACTACAAGATTGCTCCCAGAAGTCAGATGACTGTTCTTGTTGATTCACTGTCGCCAAAAGAAAATAGATGGAAATGTTATCTTAAGAGTCAACTGCAAAGAATTATTTCTCCCCTTCCCTCACTGCCCTGACCTTGCTTCTCTGACTTGCAACATCTCTTCGCATTTCTACCTCCACCTTGCTCCAAATTTTCACATGACTTTCTGACTGCTGTCTCCCTCTTCTCTCCTCCCACCTCCAATCACAGACTGGTTCTCCCCATAAGGAACCTATCAGCAGCAATCACGGGATAGAAACTGCCTGTGATTGGAGGAGCAGCTTCTCACCATTTCCTTCCATTCTATTTATGAAGGCAAATTTTGCCTGACTGGCCAGCCACATGAATGAATCTACTCTGTTGAACTGGCGATTACAAAGGCTGATTTGCCCACTATCGCCATGTATGTTGAACACTGGACTGGATAAACCTGGTCTTTGCAGTCTGAATAGGAGATGTTTGAAAGGTGATCTCAAAATGTAAAAGACTGTCAAAGGTAGAGAAAGACGATAATCCAAAATATTGCTTTGAACTGAACTCCGCAATCAGAACAAAGAACATGTAGTCAAATTACAACATCACCTTCAACAGCTTATATTTATATAGCATCTTGAACACACTAAAACATCTCAAGGTGTTTCACAGGAGTATTATCAAATAAAATGTGAGCATGGGTTAAAATGCCTTCTTTATAAACAGGAGATCCTAAGTCTCAACCTCAGAGGAGCCTTGAGGCTCAAAGAGGCTTTAAGTTAATCTGATAGATGGATCCTTTGAGTGTCAGGAGACTATCAGCATGTCATTATGTCTAATTTATAACAAATGGGCACTGATCATGCTTTATATATGTGGAAAGAAATAAATAAAGAAGTCCCTCTGATGATCATAAAAAGTTTTGAAAAAAAGCATGAGACCAAGCCATACAATGAGATAGTTGGTCAGTTAGATCAAAGAGGTAGGCTTTGAGGAGTATTTTAAAGAAGGAAAGAGTGGTAGTGTAGAACATAGAACATAGACCAATACAGCACAGGAAAAGACCCTTCTGCCCACGATGTCACACCTTAAATGCATGCCCCTAGTTTAAGACATTTCAACTCTGGGAAAAAGATACTGACTGTCAACCCTGCCTACGCATCTCATGATTTTATAGATTTCTACCAAATCTCCTCTCAGCCTTTGCCGCTCCAGAGAAAACAACCTGACTTTTTCTAGCCCCTCTATTTAGCTCATACCTTCTAATTCAGGTAGCATCCAGGTAAAGCTCTTCTGCGCCCTCTCCAAAGCCGTCACATCCTTCCTGTTCTGTGAAGACCAGAACTGAACGCAATACTCTAAATGTGGCCTACCCAAAGTCTTATAAAGCTGCAACGTAACATCCTGACTCTTGTACTCAATTTCTTGACCAATAAAGGCAAGCAAGCCATACACCTTCTTTACCATCCTGTCTACTTGTGTGACCGCTTTCAGTGAGCTTTGGACTTGAACCCCAAGATCCCTCTGCACATTAATGCTGTTCGGGGTCCTGCCATTAACCACATACTTCTCTTTAACATTTGATCCCCCAAAGTGCAGCACCTTCGCTTATTCGGATTAAATTCTTTCTGCCATTTCACTGCCCATATCTGCAACCAATCTATATCCTGCTGTATCCTTTGACAACCTTCTACACTATCCACAATCCACCGATCTTTGTATCATCTACAAACTTACTAACGCATCCAGTTACATTTTCATCACAGTCATTTATATATATCACAAACAGCAGAAGTCCCAGTATGGATCCCTGTGGAACACCACTAGTTATGGACCACCAGCCACTAAAACACCGTTCCATTACTACTCTCTGTCTTCTATGGGCAAGCCAATTCTGAATCCACATGGCCAAGTCACCATGGACCCCATGCATCTTAATCTTCTGGATGAGGAACCTTGTCGAAAGCCTTACTGAAATCCAAGTAGACAACATCCACTGCTCTACCCTCATTGATCACCTTCGTCAGCTCCTGAAAGAATTCAGTAATGCTGGTAAGACATGAACTGCCCTGCACAATGTCATGCTGACTGTCCATAATTAGGCCACTCTTTTCCAAATGTGTGTAGATCCCATCTCTAAGAATTCTCTCCAATAGCTTCCCAACCACAGATAATGAGACTCACCAGTTTATAGTTTCTTGAATTATCCTTATTTCCCTTCTTGAACAAAGATTAACTACTCACCAGTCCTCTGGAACTTCTCCAGTGGCTAATGAGGATACAAAGATCTTGGTCAAAGCCCCAGAAATCTCCTCTCTTGCATCTCTCAATAACCTGGGGTAGATACCATTGGGCCCTGAGAACTTATCCACCTTAATGCTCTTCAAGAGTTCCAACACCTCTTCTTTGTGGATCTCAAATTGCCATAGCATATTAGCATGCTCCACACAAATCTCGCTTTCCTCCATATCCCTCACCTGGCTGAATACTGATGCATTTAGGATCACACCCACATCCTCTGCCTCCAAGCAAAAGGTTGCTCCTTTATCCTTGAGTGGTCCTACCTTCTCCCTACTTATTCTCTTGTTTTTACTGTATGTATAGAATGCCCTGAGATTCTCTTTAACCCTACTTGCCAAGGTCATTTTGTGCTCTTCTTTCTTGCTCTCCTAATTCCCTTGATTTCTTTCCTGCTTTCTTTATATGCCTCACAGACCCTGTCTGATTTTACCTTCCTAAAGCTTACATATGCTTCTTTTTCCCTTTTGACTAAATTCACAACCTCCCTTGTTATCCAAGGACCCCTTACCTTGCCATCTTTGTCCTTCCTCCTTACTGGAACATGCTGGTCCTGAACTCTCATCAGCAGGTCTTTAAACAATCCCCACATGTCAAATATGGACTTGCCTGATAACGGGTCCTTCCAATTAACAATCCCTAGCTCCTGTCTAATACTGAAGTAATTTGCCCTCCCCCCATTTAGTACCTTACCGCAAGGACCTGACTTATCCTTGTTCATAGCTATACTAAAACTTGAGGAGTTGTGATCGCTGTTTCCAAGTTGCTCTCCCACTGAAAGGTCAGTCACCTGGCCAGGCTCATTAGCAATACAAGGTCTACTATGGCCCCTCCTCTAGTTAGACTATCGACATACTGTTTCAAGAAACCCCCTTGGATGCACTTAACAAATTCCACCCCATCTGAGCCTCTTGCTTTAAGGGAGCTCCAATCAATATTGGGGAAGTTAAAGTCATCCACTATGACAACCTTCTTTTTATTACATCTTTCCATAATCTGCCTGCATATTTGTTCCTAAATGTCTCAGTGGCTGTCGGGGGTGTCTATAGTATAACCTTATCAGAGCGATTACACCCATCTTAGTTTTGAGCTCCACCCATAATGCCTCAGTAGATGAACCCTCCAGCATGTCCTCTGTCGGTGCAGACATGACATTCTCTCCCTGATTAATAGTACAACTCCTCTACCTCTTTTACCTTTCCCTCTCTCTCGTCTGAAACAATGAAACCCTGGAAGGTTGAGCAGTCAGTCCTGCCCATGTCTCAACCAATTCTCTATAATAGCCACAATGTCATAGTCCCATGTACTGATCCAGGCACTAAACTCATCTGTCTTATCTTTGATACTCCTTGCGTTGAAATAAATGCACTTCAGCCCATTAATATCATTGTGTTCCTTTACCTGTCTCTGTCTGTCTTTTCTTTCTGATTTACTGGTCTTAATATCTACCTTCCCCTCAATCTCTCCACTTGCTGATCTGTTGCTCTGGTTCCCCTGTCCCTACCACTCTCATTTAAACCCTCCTGAGTAGCACTAGTGAACCTCCCTGCGAGGATATTGGTTCCCCTCCAGTTTAGGTACAACCTGTCCCTCTTGTACAGGTCACCCTGGCCCAAAAGAGGTCCCGATGATCCAAGAACCTGAAACCCTGCCCCCTGCACCAGCTCCTTAGCCATGTATTCATCTGTCCTATCTTTCTATCTCTTGCCTCGCTAGCATGTGGCACTGGTAGGAATCCAGAGATGACTACCCTCAAGGACTTGCTTTTCGGCTTCTTTCCTGACTTTGTGTACTCACTCCGAAGGACCGTTTACCTCTTTCTACCTATGTCATTGGTATCAGTGTGCACCATGACATCTGTCTGCTTATGCGCTCCCTTAAGAATTTCATGTAACTACTCAGAGATGTCCTTGACCCTGGCACCAGGGAGGCAACACACCATCCTGGAATCTTGAACATGGTCACAGAAATGTCTGTCTGTGCCCCTTCCTAGTGAGTCTCCGACCACCATTGCTTGCTTGGATCTTGCCCGACCCTGCTCTACAGCAGATCCAGTTGTGGTTTGTGCTGTTATACTCCCTGAGAGACTATGCCCTCAGCAGTATCCAAAACAGTATACCTGTTACAGAGGGGAATAGCCACAGAATACTCCTGCACTACCTGCCTGCTCTCCGAACAATCACCCATCTACCTGACTGAACCTCTGGTGTGACCACCTCCCTGTAACTAGTGTCTAACACACTCTCTATCCCCTGTACGCTGCTCAGTGTGTCCAACTGTTGCTCCAACAGAACGACATGGTCTGTGAGGAGCTGCAGTCAGTCACACTTCCTGCAGACATAGTCATCAGGGAGACTAGACTCCTCCCTGATCTCCCACCTCTGGCAGGAGGAGCACTCTGCTGCCCTAACAGCCGCCCCTACCCCTTTACACAAAGAAAGATAAAAGAGTCTTAACATGCCTTTGCTTTGCTCACCTTGTTCTTTGAAGACCAATATTTAGCTAAGCCCGCACTTATACCAGTACCAACTTGTTACTTAAATTACAAAGCATATCTTTACAAAGAGACCAAGTACCCCCTAGGCTACAACAAACTTCCTAACAGAGATAACAGCGTGGAGCTGGAGGAGAACAGCGGACCAGGTAGCATCAGAGGAGCAGGAAAGTTGACATTTCGGGTCGGGACCCTTCTTCAGAAATGGGGTCCCGACCCAAAACGTCAACTTTCCTACTTCTCTGATGCTCCCTGGCCCGCTGTGCTCCTCCAGCTCCACACTGTGTTATCTCTGACTCCAGCATCAGCAGTTCTTACTATCTCTGAGTGAGTTAAACTTCCTAACAGCCTGTCTGAATCTTGCTCTCCTCTTTTCTTTTGGTTGGAGGAGGAGGATAGGATGGAAACTCTACATTAATGTAACTTTTGGGGCTTACCATTCCTTGACACTGGGGTCTTCCTCAATCCACTGATTGGTCATGGGGACGAAGCCAACTTCTCTCAGAATGCTCCTCAGTGAAGTCTCTCTGCCGTCCTCTATTAGATGCTCTTTCTCCTGCTTATCACCAGGGCGGGGTTCTTCCTCACTCTGCTGATCAGCTGTGGTGACTGAGCCAACTTCTCCCAAAATCTTTTCTTATTGCAAAACAATACTTTATTCATAGAAGGAAATATTTATGTACATACACAGTTAATGAAGCCATTCAGATCTATACTGTCTTTACTTACAGAGAAGAAAACAAACATTGTGTTTCGCCTTTCTCTGTATTTACAATGATACTCTTGGCTTTTAGCTGAGGCCTCGGGGAGGGTTTGATTACTGAATGGACCCCCGTTATGGTTTGGCAAAGGACCTTTCATGGTGGCCTTTCGTCACTGAGCCTTGGCGGCAGCTGCCCCAAGCTTTAGTGCGTCCCTCAGCACGTAGTCCTGGTCCTTAGAATGTGCCAGTCTGCAACACTCTTTCAGCTGGAAGACCAGCAAGTTTCGGGCAGACTGAAGAGTGTCTTTCACTGTGTTGATGGTCCTCCAGGCGCGGTTGGTGCTTGTCTCAGTGTGCATCCCGGCAGACACAACGTAGAGCACAGAGTCTTGTGTCATGGAGCTGCTCGGGACAAACCTCGACGAAAACCACTGAATCTTCTTCCAGACTTCCTTCGCAAAGGCACATTCCAGAAGGAGGTGTGTGACAGTCTCATCCCCCTGCAGCCACTTCAAGGGCAGCCTGCGATGGTGCAGACTAAGTGGGCGTGCGTAAAGCATCTCACACATAGTGCCCTTCTCACCACCAACCAGCAATGTCTTGGTGCTTTGTTGGAAAGTTCTGGTGATGAGGCATTCTGCCAAATGACTTTGACAGTCTGCTCAGGGAAACACTTGACAAGATCCACCCTCTCCCGTTTCCTGAAGGGTCTCAAGGACACTATGTGCTGACCACTGCCTGATGGACTTGCAGTCAAAGAGTGTTTTTCTTCAGAAATTTCTCAACGAAGGACAGGTGATACGGGACGGTCCAACTATGTGGAGTGTTCTAGGGCAATGAGGCCAAGCCTATGCTTTGCACGAATGGCGACAGGTAGAACCTCACTAAGTAGTGACACTTGATGTTTGCGTATGGAGGGTCTATGCACAGATTGATGCAGCCACACATAAAGGTGGCCATCAGGGTGAGGGTAGCATTGGTTATGTTCTTCCCCACTATGCCCAGTGCTTTATACATAATGTCCCTTTGGACTCAGTCCATTTTCGACCTCGGGTGACTGCAGCGGCACAGGTTTGGGGAATAGGCCAGACCTGCGCCATATACAACAACACTGAGAGCACCTCACACTCGAAGACCAGGTGCTCCCATCTGCCAAGTTTCTGCCTCACTTTGGTGATGTGCTCCTCCCAAGTTTTGGTGCATGCCCCAGCCCCTCCGAACCAAATACCCTGCACCCCCAGGTAATCTGCCCTGGCAAGGAAGGGGATAAAGGATTGATCGGCTCAGTTCCCAAAGAGCAAGACCTTGGACTTGCCTCGGTTTACCTTAGTAACCAAGACCAGTTCAAACCGGTCAGAGATGCTCATGAGTCTGCAGACTGCTGACGCGCACATTGACACAAACTTCTCCCAGAATGCTCCTCAGGGAAGTCTCTGTGCCGTCCCCTATTAGATGCTCTTCCTCCTGCTTATCACCGGAAAGTTCTTCCTCATTCCGCTGATCGGTTGTGGTGGCTAAGCCGACTTCTCCCAGAATTTTATTCATTTCAAAAATATAGTCATTCATAAAAAAGATCTCTTTGTAGAAATACATTGTCACGAAAGTAGTTCAGTTTTGTACAATTGCATATCAAGAAAATAAACAAAAAGATTGGATTTTAACTCGATCTAAAATCCAAAGACCTCACTTATACATTCAGTACTAATATTTACATATATTGAGGCATTAGGAGTGTCCAATAACTGAACGGATCCCCGTTTATCTTTGGCAGGAAGACTTCAGACCGTGGTCTTTCCCCACTGAGCCTTGGCAGCAGCTGCTCCAAGCTTTAGTGTGTCCCTCAGAATGTAATCCTGGACCTTGGAATGTGCCAATCTGCAACAATCAATTTGGGTCAACTCCTTGTTCTGGAAGACCAACATGTTTCGGGCAGACCAAGGAGCATCTTTTTCAAAGGATCCTTACAGTGTGGAAACAGGCCATTCAGCCCACAGCAACTCTCCGAAGAGCATCCCATCCAGACTCACCCCCCTACCCTCTTCCTGTAACCCTGCATCTCCCATGGGTAATCCACCTAACCCACACATCTTTGGACTGTGAGAGGAAATTAGAGCACCTGGAGGAAACCCATGCAGACACGGGAAGAATGTGCAAACTCCACACAGGCAGTTGCCCGAGGCTGGAATGGAACCCGGGGTCCCTGGTGCTGTGTGGCAGTTGTGCTAATCACTGAGCCACCGTGCCGCTCCTTTCACTGAGTTGATGGTCTTGCAGGCGCAGTTGGCGTTTGCCTTGGTGTGCGTGCTGAGGAAGCAGACCATAGAGCATAAAGTCTCGTGTCACAGAACTGCTTGGGACGAATCTCAACGCAAACCACTTCATCTCCCCGCGACTTCTCCCAGAATGCTCCTCAGGGAAGTCTCTCTGCTGTCCTCTATTGGATGCTCTTCCTCCTGCTTATCACCAGAGAGTTCTTCCTCACTCTGCTGATCAGTCGTGGTGACTGAACTGACCTCTCCCAGAATGCTCTTCAGTGAAATCTCTCTGCCATCCGCTATGGATGTAGTGGAGAGGCGTAAGGAGACAATTCCAGCATTCCGGTGATCAAAGACAGGGCAACCTATGCTGGTGCCATTATAAATGGACATTCTCATGAGGCTATAATTAAATAAGCAAAGAAATGTTGAGGGTTGTGGAGCTTAAGGAGATTACAGGGATAACAGGTTACTGGAGAGAACAGTAAAAGATAACTGTATGATTGATGATAAGAAATTCTTCACATCACCAGGTGGATTATGGTTTGATGCAAGAATGTTTAATATTAATAGCTCATTGTAAATTGGAAATGATGTCACAATATTTTGCATTATGGTACAATATTAAGATATACCAAATGAGTGCTCAATCTAAAAAATAAAATTCCAGATAGAACGATAGAAAGAGAAACCCTGGTGTCATTAACAAAACAGTTGGATAATAAACTGAATGTGAATGTTGCAGAAGCATGACCATGACTTCATATGCAGACAACTACAACAGAATATCCTTTATTGTCAGGAATACTCCAGTATGGACGTGCAGGAGTACAGTAAAAAGTTTTACAATGTTGCCTGTTATGGTGCCATTTTAGGTACAAGCACCTAGCTTCAAATCTTAGATACAAAAGAGGAATAAAAAGAAAAGTAGTTACATTACTTTATAGTGTTTAAAGAATAATTTAGAAATAAGGCACAGTCAAAGATTGACATTACAGTCAGATAAAACAAAATTCCAAATGAACATCACATTGCAGCAGCTCAGCGCTGACCACTGCTCTGGGACTGTTTCCACACCGACTGCTGCTCCAGGATTCGCCTCGGGGGCTCTCCAGCTCCTCCATTTCCCTGACAGACAAGGGAGAAAAGAAGAAGAGAGAAAAAAAGAAAAAGAAAGAAAGAAAAAGAACAGGCGGAGCAGAGGAGCTCCGGCTGGAGCGTCTTGCTCCGTCGTCATCTTGCCAGAAACAATACGTTCATACTTTGACAAACTTATCTTTTGCTCCTGGTACTCCATATCGGATGTGGTTAAGCACTTCAAAGAGAAGAAGCAACATCATAACACTGAATTATAGGAGTTGCATCATACTGGAGCATGACAATATATCTTATTCATTGCAAAAGGAGACACAAAGTCAAAACTTTTGCATTGCACTCAACAGGACAAGGACACAAGACTTGATAAAAGAATAGCAAGTCTCAGAACATCTTGTTCAACATTAGATGCAAATAAAATCAATATACTGCAAATGCTCGAAATCTGAAATAAAAAAACAGGAAGTACCAGAGAAACTCAGTAGGTCTGGCAGCTAGGTGGAGAGAAAAACAAAATGAGTGTTTTGAGCCCAATATGACTCTCGTTTGGAAGATGTGAATCTGCCAAAGAGCAACATTTATGAAATAATCCAGACTCTTCAAAAAACTATGCCAGAAGCCGATTTAAGTTTTGCAGTTGAGCTCACAATAGGATGTACTTCTACATGTAAAAAAAAAGCTACATATACCAACACACAGGACCCTGTTTTATGCAGACAAAATAATTTGTGTATATATATTTGAAATAACTGCACAGAGGCCAGTATCCCATCACCAAGTCACCCATTATTTACACATGACCATGACCAGACCGCTCAGAGTCAATCCCTGAAGTGAGGAGATTCTGAATTCCCTGTTTATATTGGTCAGCCAGGACTTCCTGATTGGCCCAGGTTAACAACTCCAATCAAGGGTCTCATAGTCAATAAGATTCAGCTGGTTCCAACCACTATACTATTGTACCATTTTCATTGGGAAAATGGAGATCTTGGAGACTACCAGCCTATTTATTTTTATTCTTTCATGGGATATGGGTATCACTGAATATGACCAGCATTTATTGCCCATCTATAAATGTCCCTTGATCTGAATGGCTTGCTGGTTCATTTCAGAGGGTAGCTAAGACTCACCCACAGAAGGGCTCTTGTAGTGCAATGGTAGTGTCCCTACCTCTGGGCCAGGAGGTCCAGCTTCAAGTCCCATCTACCCCAGAGGTATGTGATAGCAACTCTGAACAGGTAGATTAAAAAATAAAAAGAAAGACTCAGCCACATTTCTGTGGGTTTGGAGTCATGTGTAACTCAGACCAGGTAAGGATTTCAGATCTCATTCCCAAAGTAAGATACATTATGAGTGTAAACTAGCTCAGAATATAAAAACAGGCAGCAAAAGTTTCTATAAATATGTAAATCGTAAAAGAGTGGCGAAGGTAAACATTGGTCCTTTAGAGGATGAGAAGGCCAATTTAATAACTGGGAATGAGGAAATAGCCGAGACATTAAACAGTTATTTCGTGTCGGTCTTCACAGTGGAAGACACAAATAACATGCCGAAAACTAATGGCAAGAAGGTTATAGCAGGTGAGGACCTAGAAACTATCATTATCACTAAGGAGGCAGTGCTGGGCAAGCTAATGGGGCTAAAGGTAGACAAGTCTCCTGGCCCTGATGAAATGCATCCCAGGGTACTAAAAGAGGTGATGGGGGAAATAGCAAATGCACTAGTAATTATTTACCAAAATTCACTGGACTCTGGGGTGGTTCCCGCAGATTAGAAAACAGCCAATGTGACGCCACTGTTTAAAAAAGGAAGTAGACAAAAAGCAGGTAACTATAGGCCAGTTAGCTTAACTTTGGTAGTGGGGAAAATGCTTGAATCTATCATTAAGGAAGAAATAGCAAGACATCTGGATATAAATTGTCCCATTGGGAACACCCAGCATGGGTTCATGAAGGGTAGGTCATGTTTAACTAATTTGGTGGAATTCTTTGAGGACATTACTTGCATGGTGGACAATGGGGAACCTGTAGATGTGGTGTATCTGGATTTCCAGAAGGCATTTGACAAGGTGCCACACAAAAGGCTGCTACCATAAGATAAAGTTGCACGATATTACAGGTAATGTATTGGCATGGATAGAGGATTGGTTGACCAGTAGAAAGCAAAGAGTAGGGGTAAATGGGTGTTTTTCTGGTTAGCGGTCAGTGGCTAGTGGTGTGCCTCAGGGATCAGTGTTGGGACCACAATTTACATAGATGATTTGGAGTTGGGGACGAAGTGTGGTGTGTCAAAATTTGCAGATGACACTAAGGTGAGTGGTAGAGCAAAGTGTGCGGAAGACACTGAAAGTCTGCAGAGGGATATAGATAGTCTAAGTGAGTGGGCAAAGGTCTGGCAGATGGAGTACAATGTTGATAAGTGTGAGGTCATCCATTTTGGTAGGAATAACAGCAAAATGGACTATGCTTTAAATGGTAAAAAATTGCAGCACGCTGCTGTGCAGAGGGACTTGGGTGTCCTTGTGCATGAATCACTGAAGGTGGGATTGCAGGTGCAGCAGGTAATTAAAAAGGCAAATGGAATTTTGTCTGTCATTGCTAGAGGGATGGAGTTTAAAAACAGGGAGGCTATGCTGCAGCTGTATAGGGTCCTGTTGTGTGCAGTTTTGGTCTCCTTACTTGAGAAGAGATATACTAGCACTGGAGGAGGTGCAGAGGAGATTCACTCAGTTGATTCCACAGTTGAGAGGGTTGGATTATGAGGAGAGACTGAGTAGACTGGGATTATACTCATTGGAATTCAGAAGAATGAGGGGAGATCTTATAGAAACATATAAGATTATGAAGGGAATAGATAAGGTGGAGGCAGGGAGGTTGTTTCCGCTAGCAGGTGAAACTAGGACTAGAGGGCATCGCCTCAAACTAAAGGGAAGCAGATGTAGGACTGAGGTCAGGAGGAACTTCTTCACCCAAAGGGTTGTGAATCTGTGGAATTCCCTGCCCAGTGAAGCGGTTGAAGCTTCCTCGCTGAATGTGTTTAAGGCAAGGCTAGATAAATTTTGAACAGTAAAGGAATTAAGGGTTACGGTGAGTGGGTGGGTAAGTGGAGCTGAGTCTCAAAAAGATCAGCCATGATCTTATTAAATGGCGGGGCAGGCTCGAGGGGCCAGATGGCCTACTCCTGCTCCTAGTTCTTATGTTCTTATGTTCTTATGTTATGAACCTGATGAGATTAACAGCACTCAATTATATGGGTTCTATTTGGCTCGTTCTTAGTTCTAGACCTTTTTTGTTATTGAACTATGACAGAAAGGATGTTGTAAAACTTGAAAGAGTTCGGAAAAGATTTGCAAGAATATTGCCAGGGTTAAAAGGTTTAAGCTACAGGCAGAGACTGAATAGGCTGGGGCTGTTTTCCCTGGAATGTCGGAGGCTGAGGGGTGACCTTATAGAGGTTTGTAAAATCATGAGGGGCATGGATAGGGTGAATAGCCAAGGTCTTTTTCCCAAGGTGGGGCAGTCCAAAACTACAGGTCATAGATTTAAGGTGACAGGGGAAAGATTTAAAAGGGACCTAAGGGGCAACGTTTCCACGCAGTAGTTGGTGCGTGTATGGAATGAGCTGTCAGAGGGAGTGGTGGAGGATGGTACAATTACAACATTTAAAAGGCATCTGGATGGATATATGAATAGGAAGGATTTAGAGGGATATGGGCTAAATGCTGGAAAATGGGACTAGTTTAATTTAGCATATCTGGTCGGCATGGATGAGTTGGACTGAGGGGTCCGTTTCCATGCTGCACAGCTCTATGACTCTAATTCAAATTTCAATACCTGTCATGGCAGGATTTGAACCTATGAAAACAGAATGTTAATCTGGGGCTTGCAAAGAACACGTACAGTGACTTTACAGTGGCATTACTCCACCAACATCTGCTGCATTTCCAAGTCATCAGGAGAACTGATCAGAATCTACCTGCGTGGTTTACAAAATGCGATTGGTAGTTTGTTGCTTCTGCTGCATTGTCATGCTGACAGTGGTTCAGCCAATCAGCTCCCTCCTCTTATGTTGTCGCGGTAGGTGTACTTTTTATGAGCTTGGTTTCTCGCATCCTAATCCTGCTGAGTGCAAGACAAAAAGGCTTTGAATTTGTGCCTCCCTTTAGCAATGTTTGAGTACTTTACTGTGCAACATTTATTTTTATATCTTAATCCAACTGAATTTCCCCCAAAAAATTATATTAGCCTTTCATTTTGCTGTTTTTGAATGTAACATATAGAGCTCAAAAGCCCCTATGATAAAGAAAATAACATTACTCAAAAGTGAAAAACAATCCATATTCCACACAATGAAGACGTTTAAAGTTAGATTACTAAGATATAAATGTCCCTAAAGTCTTTCAGGGTGTTATAGATGCAGAAGTGTCTATTTGTGACAAGTCAATTCCTCTTCATCAATGAGAGACAACAAGGTGCAGGGCTGGATGAACACAGCAGGCCGAGCAGCATCATAGGAGCAGAAAGGCTGACGTTTCAGGCCTGGACCCTTCATCAGAAAAGGGGGAGGGGAAGGGGTTTCTGAAATAAATAGGGAGAGAGTGGGAGGCGGATAGAAGATGGATAGAGGAGAGGATAGGTGGAGAGGAAACAAACAGGTCGAAGAGGTGTGGATGGGGCCAGTAAAGGTGAGTGTAGGTGGGGAGTTGGGGAGGGGATAGGTCAGTCCAGGGAGGACGGACAGGTCAAGGGGGCGGGATGAGGTTAGTCGGTAGGAGATGTGTGTGCGGCTTGAGGTGGGAGGAGGGGATAGGTGGGAGGAAGAACAGGTTAGGGAGGCGGGGACGAACTGGACTGGTTTTGGGATGCGGTAGGGGGAGGGGAGATTTTGAAGACCTCTTCATCTTCAACTGCGAGCCTAACCCTCCCTCTACTGACCCCTTCTCCCGCTTCCAACACACACCCTCCTCCTGGACACCACCCCAAGGCCTCCTACCCTCCCTTGACCTCTTCATCTAAAAGAAATCCAACTGCCATCGAGACGTCAATCACCTCAACCTCTCCACCCCTCTCACCCACTCCAACCTCTCCCACGCAGAACGTGCAGCCCTCCGCTCCCTCCGCTCCAATCCCAACCTCACCATAAAACCCGCGGACAAGGGAGGCGCAGTTGTAGTATGGCGCACTGACCTCTACATCACCGAGGCCAGACGCCAACTCTCCGACACCTCCTACTACTGCCCCCTTGATCATGACCCCACCCCTGAGCACCAAACCATCATCTCCCAAACCATCCACAACCTCATCACCTCAGGTGACCTCCCACCCACGGCCTCCAACCTCATCGTTCCCCAACCCTGCACTGCCCGCTTCTATCTCCTTCCCAAAATCCACAAACCTGAAATGCCCTTGTCGACCCATTGTCTCCACCTGCTCCTGCCCCACTGAACTGATCTCCAACAATCTGGACTCCATTTTCTCCCCTTGGTCCAGGAACTCCCTACCTATGTCCGTGACACCACCCAAGCCCTCCACCTCCTCCAGAACTTCCAATTCCCCGGTCCCCAACACCTCATCTTTACCATGGACATCCAGTCCCTCTACACCTGCATTCCCCATGCAGATGGCCTAAAGGCACTCCGCTTCTTCCTGTCCCGCAGGCCTGACCAGTCCCCATCCACTGACACCCTCATCTGCTTAACCGAACTCGTCCTCACCCTCAACAACTTCTCTTTCAATTCCTCCCACTTCCTACAGACAAAGGGGATGGCCATGGGTACCCGCATGGGCCCAAGCTACGCCTGCCTCTTTGTAGGTTACGTGGAACAATCCCTCTTCCGTACCTACACTGGCCCTAAACCCCACCTCTTCCTCCGTTACATTGATGACTGTATCGGCGCCGCCTCATGCTCCCACGAGGAGCTCGAACAGTTCATCCACTTCACCAACACCTTCCACCCCAACCTTAAGTTTACCTGGACCATGTCTAATACCTCTCTCCCCTTCCTGGACCTCTCTGTCTCCATATCGGGCAACCACCTAGAAACCGATATTCATTTCAAGCCCACCGACTCCCACAGCTACCTAGAATACTCCTCCTCCCACCCACCTTCCTGCAAAAATGCTATCCCCTATTCCCAATTCCTTCGCCTCCGCCGCATCTGCTCCCAGGATGAGGTATTCCACTCCCGTACATCTCAGTTGTCCTCGTTTTTCAAGGACTGTAACTTCCCCTCCTCAGTGGTCGAGAACGCCCTCAACGGTGTCTCCCACATCTCCCGCACCTCATCCCTCACACCCCGTCCACGCAATAAGAACCAAAAAAGAATCCCCCTCGTCCTCACGTACCACCCCACCAACCTCCGGATCCAACGCATTGTCCTCCGACACTTCCGCCATCTGCAATCCGACCCCACCACCAAAGACATCTTTCCCTCCCCACCCTTATCTGTTTTCCGGAGGGACTACTCTCTCCGTGACTCCCTTGTCCGCTCCACACTCCCCTCCAGCCCCACCACAACCGGCACTTTTCCCTGCAACCGCAGGAAGTGCTACACCTGCCCCCATACCTCCTCCCTCACCCCCATCCCAGGCCCCAAGATGACTTTCCACATCAAGCAGATGTTCACCTGCACATCTGCCAATGTGGTATACTGCATCCACTGTACCCGGTGTGGCCTCCTCTACATCGGGGAAACCAAGCGGAGGCTCGGGGACCGCTTTGCAGAACACCTACGCTCGGTTCGCAATAAACAACTGCACCTCCCAGTCGCGAACCATTTCAACTCCCCCTCCCATTCCTCAGACGACATGTCCATCCTGCGCCTCCTGCAGTGCCACAATGATGCCACCCGAAGGTTGCAGGAACAGCAACTCATATTCCGCTTGGGAACCCTGCAGCCCAATGGTATCAATGTGGATTTCACAAGCTTCAAAATCTCCCCTCCCCCTACCGCATCCCAAAACCAGTCCAGCTCGTCCCTGCCTCCCTACCCTGTTCTTCCTCCCACCTATCCCCTCCTCCCACCTCAAGCCGCACACCCATTTCCTATCTACTAACCTCATCCCGCCCCCTTGACCTGTCCGTCCTCCCTGGACTGACCTATCCCCTCCCCAACTCCCCACTTACACTCACCTTTACTGGCTCCATCCCCGCCTCTTCGACCTGTTTGTTTCCTCTCCATCTATCCTCTCCTCTATCCATCTTCTATCCACCTCCCACTCTCTCCCTATTTATTTCAGAACCCCCTTCCCCTCCCCCTTTTCCGATGAAGGGTGTAGGCCCGAAACGTCAGCCTTTCTGCTCATATGATGCTGCTCGGCCTGCTGTGTTCATCCAGCCCTGCACCTTGTTGTCTCGGATTCTCCAGCATCTGCAGTTCCTACTATCTCTCTCCTCTTCATCAATATTTACTTTGCAGTCACTGTTGTTATGTAGATTTCCATCTTACTTTTAATTGACAAACACATCCGTAAAAACAGTGACAAAAGAAATTAATATGAGTGCATTAAACATCACACGTTAACATTGTTAACAATTATTTCTAGTTAATAAATCAGTTATTCTGTTGAAATTTGTGATTTGACTATTGCTTTTAATGGGATATTTCAACCATCATTGGAGTAGAGTAGCCACACAACCATTCAAATCCAGCCAAGTAGACATTATTTTTAATGTAATTCAAATGAAAGATTCTTTATTCAGGAACAAAGATTTAATTATGTTTCCAAAATTTTAGTCATTAAATGTTTATGAGCCATGATTGTTTAGTAATAAAAAAACTTCAAGGATAAAGATATTATTGCAATGTTATTTTCCATAATAATGATACTGGCATGGAATATTAAAAAAATGTTCTTCTGCATAGCTCTATCTGATTTCCTTCATGAACACCCCTACACTTTTAAGTTCACAAGAGCTGCACTTTTGTCATTAATGATGAGATGTGGAGGTGCTGGTGTTGGACAGGGGTGGACAAAGGTCAGAAATCACATGACACCAGGTTATAGTCCAATAGGTTTATTTGGAAACACAAGCTTTTGGAGCTTCTCTCCTTCTTCAGGTGTTAGTGAGAGAGGTAGTATCAGACACAGAATGTATAAGTAAAAGATCAAGCGGTCACACCACAGATGAGGGTGTATTAAACATACTTAAGATGCTGTTAAATCTTTAATCGGTGATGTGGACTTCTCCAAAATAGAAGTGATAAAAGTTCACTGATATCAGCTAAACTGCATTCCACTCAAGTCCAATGTGTTCTCCAGAGCATGCATACACTTACATATTACGTACATGTCATAGTGACTGTGCACTTGGCAGAGTTGGAACCATTATTGCCCTCTCCCCCCGATCAATATTCAAACTTTTTTTTTTTAATTTGAAAGGCTTCTCTACACATACAGCAGTAAATACTCAGATGCAAGAAATCCCTTTTCAGCAAATTGACCAAATTCATTTTGAAGGATGTAAACATACAGTTGTACCATCCAATTTTTTTCTCAGCATTGATATCACACTGAACATAATTTAAGTCAATCAGAATCAGGATGGTTCCCTTTGATTCAGCTACACAATGCATCAGATTACACTGGCAAATAAATATTAATGAGACTATTTGAATCTGAATAATCAGTGTGGAAATTGGATTTACCCTGCATATAGAAACACTAAGGCTGAAATCAGACAAATCAGTATTGGATAGGGCTTTAGTCTGGGTGTTTAATTTTACAAGACATCACCATATCACACTGTCCAGTGATTTACTGACTGAAGCTACCCAGTCCTTTCTAATCATTAAAAACCTTATCAGTATATGAGATAGATCAGAGTTGGGAGGTCATGTTGCGGCTGTACAGGACATTGGTTAGGCCAGTTTTGGAATGCTATGTTCAATTGTGGTCTCCCTGCTATAGGAAAGATGTTGTTAAACTCAAAAGGGTTTGGAAAATATTTATAAGTATGTTTGCCAAGGTTGGAGCGTTTGAGCTATATGGAGAGGCTGAATAGGCTGGGGCTATTTTCCCTGGAGTGTCGGAGGCTGAGGGGTGACCTTATTGAGGTTTATAAAATCATGGATAGGGTGAATAGCCAAGGTCTTTTCCCAGAGTAGGAGAGCCCAAAACTAGAGGAAATAGATTTAAGATGTGAGGGAAAACATATAAAAGAGACCTGAGGCACAACTTTTTCAATTAGAGGGTAGTGCGTGTTGGAACGAGCTGTCAGAGAAAGTGTTGGAGGCTGGTACAATTGCAACATTGAAAAGGCATCTGGATGGTTACCTGAATAGGAAGGGTTTAGAGGGATATGGGCCAAATGTTGGCAAATGGGACGAGATTAATTTAGGATATCTGGTTGGCATGGATAAGTTGGACTGAAGGGTCTGTTTCTATGCTGTACATCTCTATGACTCTATTACCCATTAGGATACCAGAGGTTTTGCACCATTCATTGTTCCTACACCAGCTACCCACTATTACAACCTCTATCAGTCCCAGCTTTGTTCCCATCATCACGACAATTTCACAGCAACGGCAATAGAGTATGAAAAATCTGCTTTCTGAATCAGCAGAATATTAGGAAGCTAGATCCTTACTTGGCTTGTTGTTCTCTAATCCTTTCACATTTACTGCAGATAGGTGGAGAGAAGATGGACTGGTCAAGGAGGCAGGGATGAGGCTGGTATGTAGGAAGTGGGGGTTGGTCAGTGAGGAGGGAGGAGCGGATAGGTGGGAGAGAAGATGGACAGATCAAGGAGGCGGGGACGAGAGGGGGTGCT
Source organism: Rhincodon typus (assembly GCF_021869965.1). Taxonomy (NCBI): domain Eukaryota; kingdom Metazoa; phylum Chordata; class Chondrichthyes; order Orectolobiformes; family Rhincodontidae; genus Rhincodon; species Rhincodon typus. Next base: position 64,025,105 of record NC_063334.1, read on the forward strand.
GGTCTTGGGATGAAGTCGGGGATGGGGATTTTGAAGCACATAAAGTCCACATTGAGACCATTGGGTTGTAAGCTCCCAAGGCGGAATATGAGGTGCTGCTCCTCCAGTTTTTGGGTGGCATTGTTGTGACACTGGAGGAGGCCCAGGATGGACATGTCTTCCAGGGAGTGGGAGGGGGAGTTGACTGGGAAATGTTGTCATTTGTCGTGAACCGAGTGTAGGTGCTCCACAAAGCGGTCGCTAAGCCTCTGCTTGGTCTCCCCGATGTAGATTAGGCCACATCGGAAACAGCGGACACAATAGATCACATTAGTGGATGTGCAGGTGAACATCTATTTAATGTGGAAGGTTTTCTTGGGGCCTGGGATGGAGGTGAGGGGGAAGGTGTAGGGGCACGTGTAGCACGTCTAGCGATTGCAGGGAACGGTGCCGGGGGTGGGGGGGCTGGTGGGGAGTGTGGAGTGGACGAGGGTGTCATGGAGAAAGCGGTCCCTCCGGAAGGCAGATAAGGGTGGAGAGGGAAAAATGTCCTTGGAAGTGGGGTCAGATTGCAGGTGGCGGGAGTGCCGGAGGATGACGCATTGGATCCGGAGGTTGGTGGGGTGGTACGTGAGGACGAGGGGGATTCTGTCTTTGTTGTTATTGTGGGGAGGAGGTGTGAGGGATGAGTTGCGGGAAAAGCGAGAGATGCGGTTGAGGGCGTTTTCGACCACTGTGGAGGGGAAATTGTGGTCCTTGAAAAACAAGGACATCTGGGATGATCGGGAGTGGAACGCCCCATCTTGGGAGCAGATGCGGCGGAGGCGAAGGATTGGGAATAGGGAATGGCATTCTTGCAGGAAGATGGGTGAGAGGAGGTGTAGTCTAGGTAGCTGTAAGAGTCAGTAGGCTTGAAATAGATATCAGTTTCCAGGTGGTTGCCAGAGATAGAAACAGAGAGGTCCAGGAAGGAGAGAGGGGTATCAGAGATGGTCCAGGTGAACTTGAGGTTGGGGTGGAAGGTGTTAGTAAAGTAGATGAACTGTTTGAGTATTTAACTGTCATTTAAAAAAAAACATTGTATCTGCAGCACCCAATTATCTCATTTTATTTCTGCTCCTTATGTTCAAATGTTTGTATGCAGGTGATCCGGTTTCTTTTGAAGAGACAGTCTTCTAACTTGAAAGAAATTAATTCTGTCTTCTGGCATATCAATGTCTAGCTGCAGATTTGTGCTCACATTTGCTAATGCTGCTAATTGTTTGAGTTCTTTGGCTATCAGGCTGCTGTATGGTTGATCTTCAATTAGGATTCCAGATATCTGAGACTGAAACTGAGATCTTAGAGTCTTTTATATAGATGGCCACTACTGCTAACTATGATATGTATTTTGTGTTCAGCAGAACATGTTTACCCGAAGAGGCAATGCTTATATTATTCCTCATAACATAAGGAACAAGTATTTAGGTAACATAATAAAAGATCTGGCAGATGCTTATTATAACTTGCAAAAATGACAGAAGATATGTCTTCTTTACTTCTGCCCATGTAAACCACACACTCCATGCTATATTCTGCCCTGTGTTTTATATCATGTAATATGTCCCATCTTATTATGATTTAAATTGTGACACATTTGTAGCACATTACATTTGTAAAATGTCACTACTTACATCATGACATGTTTAACTTTTGCACAACACTATGCATTATGTGATATCATGCTTTATCTTGGAGCATGTTTTAGAATATGAGATGGAATAATGATGGAGCCAGAAATATTTCCAATACGTATTAATGACTCGGATGACGATAGTGAATGGATTACAACCAAGTTTGGGATGACACAAAAAAAATGGAAAGGCAAATGATGAGGATGACACAAAGAGTCTACAAAGGGATTTGGACAGCTTTAGCAAGTGGGCAAAAACCTGGCAAAATGTAAGATTATGCACTTTGGCAGGAAGAATAATGGAATTTAATATTATTTAAATGGAGAAAGACTGCAGAAAGCTACAGGACAGAGGAATTTTGCAAGTCCTTGTGCATAAGTCACAGAGCGTTAACATAGAACTCAGCAGGTAATATGGAAAGTAACTGGCATGTTGGCCTTTATTTCAAAGGGAATAGAGGACAAAAACAGCGAAATCTTACTAAAATTGTACAAGTCACTACTTAGACCACAGCTGAAATACTGTGAACAGTTTTGGTTCCCTCATCTAAGGAAAAATATACTAGAATTGGAGGCAGTCCAATGAAAGGTCACTCAGTTTATACCAGGTATGGAGGGCTTGTCTTATGAGGAGAGATTAAATAGGTTGGGCCTGTGTTCATTGGAGTTTAGAAGAATGAGAGCTGACCTTATCGAAACATATAAGATTGTTAGGGGGCCTGACCGGGTGGATGTGGAGAGGTTATTTCTTCTGTGCAGAGTCTCAGAGTAAGGTATTGCCTATAAAAGATAGAAACTAAGAGGATTTTTCTCAGAGGATAGTGGATCTATGCAATTCTTTACTGCAGAGGACTGTAGAGGCTGGGACGGTAAGTACATTCAAAGCTGATATTGACTGATTTTTAATCAGCATCAGAATCAAAACCTATGGCGAAAAGGCAGGAAAGTGGAGATGACAATTATCAGATCACCCGTGATTGCTTGAATGGCAAAGTAGACTTGATGGACTGAATTATTTACTTCTTCCCCTACATCCCATAGTCTTATGACACATTTCACACCAGTTTTTGCAACTTGCCATGTTTCATGGCGCGCCATATTTAATATCATGCCATGGACTATGCCACACCATGTTTCACATCATTGTGGCTTTCACACCATTTCAAATTTCATGTCATCATTTTTCAACATATATGTTAACTGAAACGAATGGTGTTTTGCACATTTTACACGGTACCAGGTTTCTGACATCATATTCTACATGCTGATGGTTAATTCCATGACATGTTTTTATGTTTTTGTATTTCAAGTTCAATGTCATTCACATCTTACGTCTGTCATGTTTACAAGCATCACATTTTACATTGTTTTATGGTTTTCAACATGACATATTGGCATCATGATGGTTTTTATCATATAACGTTTTGGGTCACGGTACCCTTTATGAAACTTCACATTTTCCATATTAGTCAACTTTATGTCATGATACATTTGACATCATGCCATAGATTATGTTTTACTTTGTTATATTTTGTCTCATTCATTTCACATTATCCTTTTGTCAGGTCTCATTCCATGCTGCATCATGCGTTACATCACGTCACATGTTTCCTTTCTTTATGAGTTAAGACATGTCATGATCTGTATCATACCACATGTCATAAATCTCCCTTCCCCGAATCGCATCCCAAAACCAGCCCAGCTTGACCCGCCTCCCTAACATGTCCTTCCTTCCACCTATCCCCTCCTCCCAACTCAAGCCCTACCCCCATCTCCTACTTACTAGCCTCATCCCGCCCCCTTGACCTGTCCGTCCTCCCTGGACTGACCTATCCCCTCCCTAACTCCCCACCTACACTCACCTTTATTGGCTCCATCCCCACCTCTTTGACCTGTCTGTCTCCTCTCCACCTATCTTCTCCTTTATCCATCTTCTATCTGCCTCCCCCTCTCTCCCTAAATATTTCAGAACCCCCTTCCCCTCCCCTATTTCTGAAGAAGGGTCTAGGCCCGAAACGTCAGCTTTCCTGCTCCTCTGATGCTGCTTGGCCTGCTGTGTTCATACAGGTCTACACCTTGGTATCTCACATGTTATAACATGACATGTTTTATCTCACAACATGTTGTATCTTGTTTTAAGCTATGTTAGTGACTACATTGGCTCATAGGTCACCAACTTAAAGTTCTCAGCATGTGTAAAATACTTTGGTGCCTTATCCCCTCTCAATATCTGTAACCTATTCAAGCACTACAATTCTATTATGATTCTCAGTTCCTCCAACTCTAGTGTCTGTGCATCCTCTTTTGTTTTATCCAACCATCAGAGGATTTTCCTTTAGTAATTGATGGGAATGAGAGAGCATGTTTTGGAATTTCTACTCTAAATCATCTGCCTCTACATCTCAGTCTCTCTTCATAACCATCGAAGTTAGCACCACTTTTCATAAGATCATTTTTTATCTGAGGACCTCAAATAACGTGACTTATATGGTAAGTTTGTATAAAAATGCTGGTTGTTAATGATGGGGTATTGCATTAGCCATAATAATTACATGGTCCTGAAGAATGGAAGGAGAGTACAGCCCATGATGCTTTGAGATAAGTACTTTTGGAAATCAGGGGTCATCTGAGTAGCGCTTTCCTTTCAGAGACTGAGCAGAGTCATTACATTTATTCTGGCTGCATGGCTGTTTCTTTCCTTCAATTCTTAAGTTCTTATTGAGATAAAATAAATTTCCAATCTTCTGAAATTTAATAATTCATCAGCTATGGTGCTCTTGTGACACAATTCATCTATCACACGTATAAAGGACTCTCCCCTGAGCTAAAAAATACCACTTCTGTGTATTCTAGATATTTTCCAATCAGCCTCCTCAGAGATGTTGGTACACACCACTGGATTAGGTGGGACTTGAATCCAGACTCAGAAGTAGGGACACTACCAATGTGCCACTAGCACTCCTTACCTGTGTATTCTATTAATAAAGGGAAATTTACCACAGTTCTACCATAGTCTTGATTTCTCATCAAGGAGAAATGGATGGTGGCAGTTTAACCTTAGGGTCACCACACCTCAGGCAATGTCAGAGGTTACGGAGGAGAGTCCTTCATAGTAACCTCAGATGGTGCAGAATTGAACCCACCCTGTTGGCGTCACTCTGCATTATAAAACAGATGTCCAGCCAGCTAACCGACCCCCAGTCCCGGCTGTGCTGAAACAATGGACAGAATTTTTTTATGCCGCATAGTGGCGGGTTTGGGGTGGAATACTGGGAAAATAGTAGAGAAAAGACTTGGTAGGCAGTACAGACCCATCGTCAGGTACATTTTTCAGGAACTGCCTGGAAATGATTTGGATTTGCACATCACAAAGACAGGCATTCAGTTGAGATCAATTAGGCCTTTCTGCCCCCAGTGTTTTACCTCTGATCTGAGAGCCTGCCAGCTATCCCCTCCAGTTGTCATATTTAATTTTATCCATCAGAGGGTGCTCCATGTTGAGGAGGACTCGAAGTGTCCTATCCACTGTTTTACCTACCTCTGCAGTGTCCATCTCTCCCAGTGAGGGGGTGCTGAGGTGCTAGAATGCTGGCCCTCAGATTCAACCTGTAGCATTTATCTCTTGCTTGCCATGCATATTTGGAGTGTGATCTCAGAAGCAACCAAACTGAAGCTAGTCCCAGGGAGATTACTGAACCACTGTCAGTGGTGACAATATATGCTCAGGACCCCCACTTTAACCAGACATTAGGGTCCCACAGTCTGTAACAAGATCCTGGCTAATGTCTCATTCAAGTACTTGAGTAGTGGTTTAGGAACACAGGAAAGTGAAATTGTTTTTATATAATGCAAGTCCCATGGCTGCTCTCCAGACACCTAATGTATAGATCCCCTTCAGTCAGTTGTAACTCTAGAATATGATGGCTCAGTTTTGCTCAAAGGAAAGTCACATTGTTACTTGGCGTTCATTTTCAGCTACCTATGGGTTATGCTCAAACGAAAGTGGTTTCTACAAAGCACCTATCATGAGTTTGGGCACATTCAAAAGTGCATTACAACTAACAAAGAAATTTTGAAATGAAATTACTGTTATGAAGTCAGCTGTTCATTTTCAGATTACAGCCCTGCTCTCTGTGTATCAGGCATTGGCAGTGTGAGTTTTAGCGCAATATAAAAAGAATTTTACTCATTCCTGCATTTTCTAGTAATTCAGATCTGTCTCGTTCTTGTTAAAGAATCTGAGTATTTCCTGTCACTGGTGACATATTATTGTCATCAGCATCAGGGAAGTTGTATCACATGTCATGCCACAGTGAGAATAATTGCTGGCTCTGAGTTGGAAATGAATATTCAAGATGCTTATGCTGTAACTTTACCATTGATGTCAAAATGTGTGTATAATTTCAGAGACGGGGCAAGACTAGCCACATAAAAATGAAGTAAATCTCCCTGGAGGTTGTCATCTCATACCACTTCTGTTTGACATCACATGGAGTGTCATTTTAGTGAGGTGCCAAACCAGTTTTCAAAGTGCTCAGTTCAAAGCTCCATTGGGCTTTCTGACTTTATGACCATAATTTATACCAATTCGTGTTTGATGTCATATTATGTATTACATCAATCCATGTTTCGTGTCATGCCACAATTGACGTCAAATCATCTTTCATGCTGAATCAAACACTTTACGTGTGACACATTTTGCATCATGTCACATTCTCCTTCACGACACATTTTGTATCATGCATTATGTATGCTCATGTTTTAGGTCCCATCACATTTTAAGCAACGTCATGTTTAAAATTGTGCCATGTTTCATCATAACAATACTGTAATTACTAAGGTTTAAAGTAGTCCATTGGTTGGATATGGGGGCGGTCATTAATTAAAGATGCATTAAGTAACTAGCTATTGTTCTTTGAACACAGCAGGCCAAGCAGCATCAGAGGAGCAGGAAGGCTGACGT
>NC_063334.1:64032118-64051687 GCF_021869965.1 Rhincodon typus
ACGTCAGCCTTCCTGCTCCTCTGATGCTGCTTGGCCTGCTGTGTTCATCCAGCTCTACACCTTGTTATCTCAGATTCTCCAGCATCTGCAGTTCCTGCTATCTCTGAAGCTATTGTCCTTTGTTAGTTTGCTCTTAGCAGAGAGAAACAGGAAGGCGCAAGAGCTGAATGGGGCATAAAAATGGTTGGTGGGTGCAGAGATCAAAATTGACATTGGCACAGGGAAGGAAGTGGTGAGTGATTCTACTTTTTACATTTTCGTCTCCAGTTTATAATGAAAAGACTTTTAACGAAGTTAAACCATGGCAATGTACCTCAGCAGTGTGAAATTCACGTTCTGTGACTTGTGGGAATTCGTGGACACTTCTTGTGGTCTCGACAGCCATGTTTAGCAAATGTCACCAACTGCAGAAATCTGAACTCAGCGGCTTGAGCAACACCTGAAGTCACATCTGTAATGATAAGAACTACATGGATAGTATGTTTATGGAAGTAGTCATCCTACATGTTAAGAGAATGCAGGTTCTAGGAGGACTAGGCATCTATTGCAGGACTTTCTTCACTCCATCTTACTCACTAACCAGTTTTCCACTTTGGATACTGGTGGGGGCAATGATGCCTCAAAGAACTGAACCAAATCTATGAAATCACAGGTGGCTGAGTTGCGCAGGAGGGAGGAAGAAGAATGATAGGACAAAATCAATAGGGCATTCAATGGTTAGGGAACAGCTAAGGCATTTATGCAGCTGTAAATGTGACACCAGGATGGTAATATTGCCTCCCTGGTACGAGAGTCAAGATGTTAGTAAGGGGATGTAGGACATTCGTACGGGAAAATCCAGACATCATGGTTCACACCATCGGATGAGGTGCTGAAAACAGATTTTAGAGCGATAGGAAAGAGATTAAAAAATAGGGCTTCAAATGCAATGATCTCAGGATTACTCCCAAAGCCATCTACTTGTGAGTAGAAGTATAGAAGAATAAAGCAAACAAGTGTGTGGCTGAGATGGTGTTGGAGGGAGAATTTTAGATTCTTGAGGTATTGGGACCAGTTCTGGGACAGGTACAAGAAGGAGGTTATACTTTAGCAGGAACAGGACTAATGTCCTTGCAGAGAGATATGCTGTATTACTGGAGAAGGTTTAAAGTGTCTTAGCAGTGTGATGGGAACTTGAAAGAGGGTTCAGATGGAAGAGAAACATAGCTGGCAAATGCTAAGGAGGAAAGTAATATGCAAAATTGGAAGATAGCAGAAACAAAGGTCAACATCAAGAAGAGTCAAAATGTAGAAACATGTTAAAAAGGCTAAATTAAAGGCACTCCATCTGAATATGCATAGCATTTACAACAAGGTAGATGAACTGATGGCACAAATAAAAGTAAATATGCATGTTCTTATTGCTATTATCACATCTTGGCTGCAGCGTGACCAAGGATGGGAATTAAACATTGAAGGGTATCCAACATTTAGGAAACGTAGAGAAAAAGGAAATAGAGGTGGGTTAATGCTGTTATCAAAGAATAACACCAATGCATGAGTGATGGAAGATCTTAGATCAGAAGATAGAGATGCACAATCATAAGAAACAGTAAGGGGTAGCAAACATTGATGGGAGTTGTTTGTAGACCACTAAACTGCAGTCATACTGTAAAGCACATTATTAACAGGAAATTAGAAGTACATGTCACAAAGGTAATACGTTAATGATGGGAGATTTTAATTTACATAGAGTCTGGATAAGCTTAAGTACCACTAACATTGTGAAGGATAATTCCTGGAACACATATAGGATGGTTTTCTTGAAGAGTATGCTGAGCAACCAATTAGAGAATGGGCTATTTTAAATTTAGTATTGTGCACTGAGACTAGGTCAATTAATAATTGCATTGCAAAGAAATCTTTAGGAACAATTGAGCAAAATATGTTAGAATTTTGCATTTAGTTTGAAAATGTAGTTCAATCTAAAACTAGGTCAAAAATTCAAAATCTAAATGAAGGAATTACAAATGTACAAAAGATAAGTGGCTGTAGCAGATTGCAAAATAACATTGAAGGTATGATAGTAGATTGGAAATAATTGGTATTTAAATTAATACATGAGTTCCAAAAAATATACACATTCTTTTGAGCCACAAAAACCCAACAGGAAAAATGATCCAAACATGGCAAATAAGAGAAAGTTAAAGATTGTATTAGATTAAAGTGAGAAGTTTATAAATTTGCCAGAAAGTTAGCATGCCTAAACTTTGGTAAAATGAGATCAAGACACTGATAAAGAAAGAGAAAATAGACTATGAAAGTGCTGAAGTAAGGAACAAAATGGGTTATAGAAGCTTCCGTGGGTATACAAAAATGAAAAAGACTAGCAAAAATATGAAACAGAAGGATATGAAGATTGTTAAAAAATAGTAAAGGAGAAATTAATTGGACTGAAACTTAGCAAAGTGTTGAGGAGAGATGCTGGCATAGTGGTAATGTCACTGGTCTAATAAACTAGCAGCCCTAGGGAGATGGGTTCAAATCCCACCTTAGCAAATGGTGAAATATAAAAGTCAGTATAATGGCAACAATGTAACCACTGTCAAGTGTTGTAAAAGCCTATCTGGTTCACTAATATCCTTTAGGGATGAAAATCTGCTGGCCTTCATCTAACTCCAGATGCACAACAATGTGGTTGATTTTTAACTGCCCTCTGGGCAATGAGGGAAGTGGCATGCACATCCATGAATGTTACAATTCCTGGACCTATGTTGTAATTCCAGAGTGTTGTAAAACAAGGCTGCAGAGATAATGGATAAATTGGTGGTTATCTTCCAAAATTCCAAAGATTCTGGAAAGACTCCTGAGGATTGGAAGGTAGCCTCAATACCTCTTTGAAATTGAGGACAAATGAGGGGCCAATTTGCTTCCTGTAAATGCACATGTGTGATGGGAATAGATGCAGGCAAGTGGGTTAGGTGGCACATGATATGTCATGACATTTGTAAGTTATCATGCAGCATAAGCAAACCCAGAGCACAGGGGTGAGGTAAAGGAGAGGTGATGGAGTGACAGATATGAGGCTGCTTAAACCTGAAGAGAAAAAGGAATTGCAAGAGATGAGGAATGTTTGGAGTGGCCAGGCATATAAGTGAAAATGCATAAACCTGGTACAATTATATGGGCACACAGGTGAACACAAAGAAAAATGCGGACATAGACTATGCTGAGTGTCAATGTGGTTCTTCATCCCTCTCCTTACAGGTCACACAGTCCCAAGCTCAGGCCACAGCAACTGCAGGAATCTGAAGACTCCATTTCTGGGACAACACTAACTCAAAGGATGAACTATTTCTACAGGATCTACCAATGCACTTACGGTTTCACAGGTTACAGAGGCAATGCATTTGGAATCAAGAGCACAAACCAGTGAGCACATAATACACACATCCTAGCAGCTGCTGACGTTGTGACAGTTGAGGCTCCTCTTGGGGCCCACTTGCTGCTGGGGATTAGTTTTTTCTTTAGGGAAGGGAATCTCCCATCCTTACCCAGACTGACCTACATGTGATTCCATACCTACATCAATGTAGTGGTCATCTAACTCTCCTCTGAAATGGCCAAGCAAGCCACTTAGTTGGATCAAGCAACTGCAAATTCTAAAGGAAGAAAGGAAAATGGATGGATCACCCAATATTGACATCAGCACCAGAAGAAATAATAGCAAATGCAGTCCAGTTGAAAATTAATATTCAAAATTAATGCCAAACTTGGGAGAGCTGTAATAGAGACTAATCGCCTGACATTGCTATACTCAAGGAATCGTATCTTATACACAGTGTCCCAGACACCATCATCACCATCGCTGGGTATATCCTGTCCTACTCATAGGACAGGCCTGACAGAGGTGGCTGCACAATGTTACATAAGCAGATGCAAATTGTCCTGGGAGTCCTCAACATTGATGCCAGACCCAATGAAATCTCATGGCATCATGTCAAACATGGGCAAAGAAACCTCTTGATTAATGCTACAATGCAGTCTCAGTTGATGAATCGTACTGCCCCATTTTGAACACCACTTGAAGGAAACACTGAAGCTGGGAAAGACCCAGAATGTTCTCTGGGCGGGGCCTGCAATGTCCATCACTAAGACCTGTTCTGTCACATCGGTATTACCTAAGCCATCTGAACTAACTCCAACTCAACAAATTATGAGAAATGATGTCAACTATTATATCAAGCAACACTTATACAGCAATAAACTGCTCATGGACAATCAGATTGTAATCTGCCAGGGACATTCAGCTCCTGACCTCATTACAACCTTGGTTGAAACATGAACAAAAGAGCTTAACTCCAAAGGGGAAGTGAGAGTGACTGTCCTTCTCATTAAGGTGGCATTTGATCAGAAGGACCTCCAGAAAAGTGGTTGGAATCATATCTAGCACAAAGGAAGATGATCGTGGTTGTTGTAGGTCAGTTATCTCAGTTCTGAAAAAGACCTGTAGGATTTCATTAGGATAATGTCTTAGGTCCAACCATCTTCAGCTTCTTCATCATTGACCTTTCCAGCATCATGAGGGTAAATTTGGGGATGTGAATTGATGATTGAACAACGTTCAGCACCATTCACAAATCCTGATATATTGGGAAAAAAAGTTCATGTCCCTATTCAGCAAGATCTTGATCACGCCTGGATTTTGTCTGATAAGTAGCAAATATCATTTGTACAGCACAAGTGCCAGGCAATAGTTATCTCCAGTTGGAGAGAATATAAACATCATGGTGTTTAATAGCATTTCCATTACTAAGATCCAAACCATCAATATACTAGGATGTACCATTAAATAGAACCTGAAATTGACCAGCTATAACCCTCTCACTATAGATATTCCTTCTTTGATCCTTGATCCGCTTTCCATCATCCTTGACATGGCCTTACAATCCCTGCACCCAACCTCTGAAACCTCCCATTATCGCTTATCTGCTATAATCACAAATCCTCCCCAAGGCAAGAATATCCTAATGTTGATGTGGTTTTGTGTTTATTTATAAACTTACCAATCTCACAACAGGATGTATAAATGGATATAGTTTATTTTTTGTTTATTTGAAGATCTATTCCAGGATTGCTCGGTAGGCAAAATTATACAGAAGTTAAGCAACTATTGTTACAAGGAAAACACAGCAACAACCTTTCACACTGCATACTGCAGGTTAGACCGATAATGGCTGCTAGTCACATGTTCTTTATTGTGGTGACTTGCTAATTATCATGTCCCCTGTTAAAGTGATATCATAACAGCCAATACCCAGAGCCCAACATTGGGCTGCACAGAAACGGTTTAGACCCTTAATTTCACATTTCCTGATTAATTCCCCAATCTAACCATGCTCAGATGCTATGACCTTCCTATAGCACACTCCCATATCACTTCACCAACTACCTCTTGCACCAAGTTATGGCCTTACCCAACCTCCTTCTTGACTACCTCCTACTTCCCTTCATTACCCAAATTCTCACCCCAATTTGCCCTTGCCACCCCACCCCGACGCTCAGACCAAGTTGGCACTTATCTGCTCCATGCCCCTGTGACACAGGTTTCCACAGAAACAAACGCACATTCTGAGCAAAATGGGCAGATTCTCCTGACACGTGACATCCTTAAACAATTGTGAAACCAGTGTCACAATTTACCCAAGGGAACAAAAACAGAAATTACTGGAAAAGCTGAGCAGATCTGGCAGCATCTGTGGTGAGAAATCAGAGTTAATGTTTTGGGTCCAGTGACCCTTCGTCAGATCTGATGGCAGCTAGGGAAACATTTTTATAAACAAGTTAAATTTTAAAAAACAAAAACCAACATTTTCCTAGGTGCCATCAGTTCTGAGGAATGGTTACTGGACCAGAAACGTTGACTCTGCTTTCTCTCCACAGATGCTGCCAGACCTGCTGAGCTTTTCCAGCAATTTCTGTTTTTGTTTCTGATTTCCAGCATCCGCAGTTCTTTCAGTTTTCGTTTAGTTTTCCAAGGGCTGTTAACTTAGTCTTGAAAGTAGGACTTCATTTGCAAAAGTCTTAAGATAATGAAACTCAGGTTACAGAAATGAATTGAAATTTGAAAGCTGCCATCACATGACATCAGGCTTCAACTAATAATGTAACACTGTTCTCTTAATCCTGCCAAACAGAAACTGAGATTTCGATTCCAACCAAAAAAAAAATCACCTCACCTGCCATGTATTATACGCTTATGTGTCCCATCAAATCTTACCCAATGTCAATTTGTGCTAAGGCAATATAAGACAGTTGATTTGTTATCGATTTAGTGGGAATGTATTCAAGAGAGAATGATGCATCATTAGTTATGCATTTGCATGAGATCAGAATGATTAGAACCAATGAAAATGAAATCATGCCCATTGTGCACTCACTCATTGTAAAACATTTTTGTCACTCTTCCAGCAGTGTAAATAAAGCTGAGCCAAGAGCAGCACAAGTGGTTGTAGGACCTACTGTATTTGTTAGTTGCATAGTTCAACTGATATGCTGATGAGAACAAAACCTTAGATCAGTCTGTTGAGTGCCAGTGAGATTATTCCAAACCACTGGGTTTAAAATCAGTTAGATCCTGGACGTGATCATGTTCACAGTGCTGAACGTATTTCATGTGTTAAAGTATATTGCAAGGACAATACACTTCTTATGCTTGCTTAATGATCTACATCGACAGAAGAAAAATGAATGTCTAGTCTGCCAAATTAGCTTTTATTTTGCACCAGATTTAGATAATGGGAAGTGGTGTCAGTATTTAGCTCCTTGTGGTTGCTATAATCCATAGTGAATATGACAAGTGAAGTATCCAGCTCTTCTGGGAATTGCTGTTAGATAAAGCCTGCCACATTTTGCTGTTATTTGTGACATCCTGGCACCCAAGCAAAATGCAGAATGGGAATGTTCCATAAACATGCAAACAAACTGAAATTGGTTTTATGTGTGTATGATCATTTCATTTTGTGGCATTACTCATGCACAGGGAAAGCTTATTGCTGGAGCTTACACAGATATTTTTTCCAACCTTATATATTGCAGGTAGAGCAAATGAAAATATTTAAATGATCATAGGTTTCGTCATTTGTTTCTCAACTAAATTCAAATGTGAATTCAAAAATGCACAGATTTAAAAAAAAGTGTAGGGTACTGTAATGTTCCATAAATAGATCATTACTAGCCTGAAGCAAAGCAAGGAGCAGTTAGGTTTTCAATTAAATAATGCCTTATTATTGTGATAAACAATCAAACAGAACAGTTAGAATATTTATTTTTCTCTACAATCTTTCCACAGATCAAAAAAAGATCGCTTGCTTTTTGATATTAACTGACTGAGCACAAACTGAGAATGTAAGATTTCACATGTAATTCAAGGAAGAATTTGGACTAAAATTAAGTAGTAATCTCTCAGGCAATTAAAATCACTCAAATGTCTTGGGCATGACTGAGAAAGAAGAAAAACCCGTCTTTCATATCTATATTTGCAAAAAAAACTTGCTAATTAGTTTTTGTATTCTTTGTCAAAAAAAATGTTAGTATTGTTCCAAAGCACTACCTCTCTAGCATGCAATCTCTAATGAAAGGATAAAGACAGCGGCAGCTATTTTTTACAGTGACAGTCATGCAGCTTTCCTCTTAGCTCTCCAGTATATCCAGCAGCTGTGTGATAGGAGTTGACAAAAATCCAGCAGGGAATTATAGCAATATAAATCTGTCACATCGGAAACACAGACTCAGGAATCATCTGGGGGCATCATTACTGTAATTTCAGGGAACCAAACAATGTTTACTTCATAATGGCCATCTGTATTCGCAATTTATCTCTTCAATTTGTCTGCTATTCACTTTATTGAAAACAGAAAAATGGCACAAGACCAATGTAAATTTCATCTGGATTTGGTCTAAATGAAAAAAAGAATAAAGAAAGGAACAGCTTAGAGAAAAGAATAAAACAGCCTGAGACTGACTGATGAAGGAAACAGGGAAAAATGAGCTTTAGCAGTTGTACTAATACATTTCAGATTTTATTAATGTAATGCTCTACATTTATCTTATGCCAGATTGTGTACTGCAGGCTGAAGCAGAGGAAGCCAAGTCCCAACGGATGGATCAAAAAATGCTGGCTCCTTTATTGCATTCATGGCCAACTGCTCCTAGAGCTGAGAATGACATTTATTAATACCAAGGGGTTGTTTTTCAGCGCTCAGCCAATGCTCTTACTACAGCTTAGAAAGGCACTTGCCTGATACCAAGCTGTCAGGCTAATCGCAGGATGATGGAAAGTGCATCTATCAATACTCGGACTGGAGAAAAAAAATAGACTAGACATTTGGAACCTGAATCCACAGCTGTGACTGTACTCTGTCAATCTAATGCCTCAGCTTGAACCTGGAAGGAGAGCTGCATAATAATGAAATGCTCTATATATGCAGCATTTATTAATTTCTTCTCGTGTCAGAGGTTGTGATACGTTCGGGGAAACTTTTTTTCGCCACTCACTAGAAGACTGGGTGAAGTCCATTAAAAAATTTCTACCATTTTCTTTTAAGCACACAGCCCTTCCTCTTATGCCTGAACAATGTTTACACTGGAATGATGTGTAAATTACTCAAATTGCAGATTTCTAAAAGTCTCTGGCTGTGCTGTTGATTTTGAATGAGATGGCAGGTTTTTTTCCTCTCCTCTCTGTGGATTATCTTGAGCTAGGTGTAAATGAGATGCTGAGTGACAACTCTGTTTCCAGTGTGTACAGCTGGCTCCGCAGGAGCCTCAGAAATCTGCTTCCAGACAATGAGAGAAAACTATTGTGAGGGCAGATTAAATTACACCTCCTCACAGACTCTAACACTGATCAGTTAATAGCCATGAAAATACTTGTTCAACAAAGTACATTTATCCGAAAAAAATTTCCAATTGAATGCAGTTAACTGGCAAGAGAAACTAAGTTAATTTTTTGCATATTTTTCTTCTTTTATTATTTTACCCTCTCTCTCTAAAGTGCTTGCTATTGCCAAGTTTCAGCTTCATGATTACACGCATGCCTTTGGGACACTGCTTAAATAGTAATTCTTCAATTGAGCCCACATACAATGTTAGTGGTCTGTGAGGTTGGCCAGCCAAATCTAATGCTGTCCTCACTTCATGTATATCCAGCTCCAACCAACCAGCAAAAGCTCACTGGACAGTGGTTAAAAGAAAACAAAAATGTGCATTTATGCAGAGATAGTAGGAACTGCAGATGCTGGAGAATCTGAGACAACAAGGTGTAGAGCTGGATGAACACAGCAGGCCAAGCAGCATCATAGGAGCAGGAAGGCTGACGTTTCAGGCCTGAAGGGTCTAGGCCCGAAACGTCAGCCTTCCTGCTCCTATGATGCTGCTTGGCCTGCTGTGTTCATCCAGCTTGACACCTTGTTGTCTCTGTGCATTTATGCGGCGGCTTTTACAGTCTTAGGATCATCCTAACTACTTTACGGTTAATGAACTATTTTCGAAAAGACTGAAATACTCAGCAGGTCTGGCAGTACCTGTGAAGAGAGAAACAAGTGCCTGAGGTCAGTGACCCGTCATCAAACATTTGAAGTTAAGTTAGAAACAAAATCAGAAATTGCTGGAAAAGCTCAGCAGGTGTGGCAGCATCTGTGGAGAGAAATCAAAGTTAACGTTTGGGTCAAATGACACTTCCTCAGAACTGGAACCAGGTGGAACAGCATCTGCAGCTCTTTCAGTTTTTGTTTGAAGCTAAGTCACTATTTTAGGTTAGGAAAGGAGACAGCGTAATTTGCATACATCAAGATTCCAGAAACAGCAGTGTGATAGTGACCAGAAAAACTACCTTTACATGTTGATTGAGGCATAAACTGTGCCTACGACATGAGAGAGAATGCCCACCCTCACAGCATAGGGTTGTTGACCTGTTCCCCACTCTCCCCACCCATGCGCCACCCCCCCAACCCCCGCCCCTTGAGATATAGTGGCCAATTCTCGTATCACCATTCTGAAGAAGAGTGACTTGACTTGAAATGTTAACTCTGTTTTCTCTCCATAAATGCTGTCAGACCTGCTGAGTTCACCAGCAATTTCTGATTTTGATGTAACATCAGTACTGATTTTATTATTGAAATCAGCTGCAACTTAGTCAGTGTAGATCAAGTACAAACCTGGAATTTTCCATGTATCAATGATTCCACACTGAGCAGTGAATTTATCTCTGAACCACTGGTAGAGAAATCATTCCAATTCTGAGTTATTTCCGTAGTGATATTGTTGGTTTAAATGATATAGACATCTTTATCGCTTCAGGACATCCCAAAAAAGGCAAGCAGTGCAGTATATTTGAAGTGCAGACACTGATCTAAACTAGCCTCTCATCTCAGAAATATGAGTGTCGTTCTTTACCTGATAGTGTCTTCAATATGCTATGCTTCCTCAGCCTATTTTGGATCTGGTAATGCATAACGAGGCACGTTTAATAAGTGATTTCAAAGAAAATATCCCCTAGGAAGCATTGACCGTAATATGGTAGATTTTAGCAAACAGTTTGAGAGTGAGAACCAACTGTGCTGAACTTAAACTGAGGGTAATTACAAAGCAATGAGATAGGGTTGGCTGGAGTGGACGGAGAAGAGAGTTTACCATAAAAGATGGTTGATGAACATTGGCAAACGTTTGAGAAAATGGTTCACAGCACACAGCAAAAAAATATATCCCAGTGAGGAAAAAGAGCTTAGAAAGAGGATAAACAAACCATTGTTAACCAAGGAACTCAAGGGTAGTATAAAACCATAAGACCACAAGAAATAGAAACAAAGAGTAGCCCATTCCACCCCTTGAGCCTGCTGTGCCATTCAATAGGATCATGAATGAACTGACCATCCTGTCATCCAATTTCCTGCATTTTCCTTCTAACCCTTGATTCAGCGAATGATCAAACATATGTCTTTGGGGCTTCGAGGATGGAGGCCCACTTACCTTATAGAGAGAAGTCTTGAAAGAGATGGACGTTTCCCTTTCTTCTTGGCTCTGTTTCTTGTATTTCTGCTTTTGTTTTTTTTCTCTCTTTTGTACCTAAAACGGTTGTTTTGGTTTTGTATCTAAGATGGTTGTTTCTGTTAATGCTGTTTTTTTGTACCTATGATGGTGCTGGAGAATGGTGGCTTTGTACATGTTTCACTGTACTCTTGTATTTCTGTACTTGAGTACATGTGACAATAACACCTAATTCAAATGCTGTCACAAGGACTTTGCCCCCATAGCTCACTGTGGCAAGGTGTTTCAAAGACTTACAACCCTTTGAGAGAAGAAATTCCTCCTCATCTCAAACTTAAATTGCCCCTTTATTCTGAGACTATGCCCTCTGATACTAGACTCTCCCATGAGGGGATAACATCCCCTCAACATTTACCCTGTCAAGTTCCTTAAGAATCCGATATGTTTCAATGAGATCACCTCAAATTCTTCTAGACTCCAGTGAGTAGAGTCCCAACATATTGAGCCTTTGCTCATAAGACAATCCCTGCATACTAGGGATCATCGTAGTGAATCTTTGCTGAACTGCATCTAATGAAATATGGGGACCAAAGCTGCTCATAGTACTCCACATGTGGTCTCACAAGACTCTTGTATAGTTGCAGCAAAATTTCCCTTCTCTTATTCTCCAAAACTGTTGAAATAAGGGCAGACTTTCCATTAGCATTCCTGATTATCTGCTGCACCTCATAGAAAGCCGAGAATCCCTACAGTGTGGAAACAGGCCCTTCGGCCCAACAAGTCCACACTGACCATCTGAACAGCATCCCACCAATGCCCATCCCTCTACCCTTTCATAACCCTACATTTCCCATGGCTAACACATCTAATCCACACACCCCTGTACACTATGGGCAATTTAGCATGGCCAATCCTCCTGACCTGTTCATCTTTGGACTGTGGGATGAAACTGGAGTACCTGGCGGAAACCCACGCAGATATGGGGAGAATATGCAAACTCCACACAGACAGTTACCTGAAGGTGGAATCTAAGCCAGGTCCCTGGTGCTGTGAGACAGCAGTGCTAACCACTGAGCCACCTTGCCACAGGCTAGCACCTGCGTGCTAGCTTTCCGTGTTTCAAGCAGAATTAACCCCAAGCTCCTTTGTATTGCAGTTTTCTGTAGTTTTTCCCCATTTAAATAATACTCTGTTCTTTTGTTCTCCCTTTCAAAGTGAACAACTTCACATTTTTCCATATTCCACCCTATTTGCCAAATTTTTGCCCACTTACTTAACCTATCGATATCTCTCTGTAAACTGCATCCCTCTTGTAACTTGCCTTTCCACCTATTTTTGTGTTTTCTATGAATTCGTATACAGTGCATTTGCTTCCTTCCTCCATGTCATTAATATATATATTGTGAACAGTTGCAATATATTGCAGTTCCAGTACTGATTCCTATAGAACGCCACTGGTAATATGTTTCCAACTTGACAAAGAACTCCTTATCTCCACTTGCTGATAATTGGGCACTCGCCAATTCTCTATACACAACAACATAATACCTCCAAAGCCAAGACTTAACCTTTTGTAAGGTACCTTGTTAAATGCCTTCTGGAAGTCCAAATACAACACATCTACTGATTCCCCACCTACTTTGGTTGAGGCTTCTTCAAAAAACTCTAATCATTTAGTCTGACAGGATTTCCCTTTCATGAAGAAATGCTGACTCTGCTTCATTAGATAATGATTTTCAAATCGAAAGAACAAAATACAATGTGGCAAAGATTAGTGGCACACCAGGAGATTGGAAAATACTTAAAACTCTACAAAAGGTGACCAAAACAAACAAAAAATGAATGAATTAAATAAATTATGAGGGGAAACTGGTAAGTAATATAAAATATACAGTAAGGGCTTCTTCAAAAATATAAAAAGATAGACATAAGAGTGAAATAGATGCCTTAGACAATGAGGCAGCAGAAAGAATAATGGGGAATCAGGAAATTGTGGAAGAGCTGAATAAATATTTTACATTAATCTTCATGGTGAGAGGGCAATAATAACATTCCACAGATAGGTGGCAGTTCGGTAGCATAAATGTTATTTACCACTTAAGTGCCCAAGTGTGGAGGTTTTCCAGGGCTTTCTGATGTGAAGACTGGGTTGTTAAGAATATTCAATGAATATTCGGCATGAATATTGCTGCACATATGACACAACGAGGAAAGACTGGCTTTCTCAAGTACTGAGACCATAAAATGGAGGTGGAGAAGTATCTCTTTCAGGCCATGGAGTGTGCTCTGCCATTCATTGAGATTTTTAGTTAGTGTGGGAATTCTGAGCTAGAAGAAATAGCAAGAAATGGAGTTGAGGATAATCAGAGCAACCATGATCTCAATGAATGGCAGAGCACACTCCATGGCCTGAAAGAGATACTTCTCCACCTCCATTTTATGGTCTCAGTACTTGAGAAAGCCAGTCTTTCCTCGTTGTGTCATATGTGCAGCAATATTCATGCCGAAGACACATTCTGGTCACAATTCATAAAAATTTAAAAGCTAACTCTGCTTCATTAAGTTGGTTAGAAGGTTGTGATCCCTTACAAAAATCAACACTGAATCACAGAACAGTTACAGGCTATCTTTCCTTTGCAACACATCACTCAAATGAGTTTATTTAAATTTGCACTCAATTTAAAAAGACACTGGCCTCTTTATTTTGGACAAGCTAACAACTGTATTAAAATAGATATTTTACACAAATCTGTCAACTCAGTGCCCCATTACGCATCGGAATTCACCAATTCTTTTTGTTGTGAGGCCCCTTATCAAGAAGGCACATTAAGACAAAGGCAGTATAATTGTGGGAGAAAAGAAATATTTAAAGGTTTCCTCCAACTCATGGAGCTGTTCAACCTCATTTCCATAGGTCTACCAAATTTCAAAGCAGAAATTGCTGCTATTTTTCAGCTTTTGGGAAAATTGACCACTTTGTACTTGCAACAAATATTGCAAAACAAAACAGAAGCCTTAAATTGAAATAAAACAAGCACATTTATTCAACAAGGCATGTGCATATGTTTCAGGAAATAGAACAATGCCCAAATGAATAACTTATCTAATGGTAGGATAATATTTCCAACTGCTACTGCTGAGTGTTATGCATTGTATTGCAGTGAGTAGATGGGGCCACTATTGATCTCATTTAATTTATTATTTTACAATAATTCCTGACCCACCAGGGTTATGACCTGTCATTTGTAATGATCTTGGCACAAATTGCACCAAATGTGTTACTGTAATGTGATTTACACGGTAGGCTTTTTTGAACTGCTGCAACAGAGGCTGATTTTATTGATTTTTTAAAAAAAGTTCAGAGGTTTGAAGCACAATAGAAGGTGATATTGTGGCCCTGAAATTCTGCATGGTCAATCGTTGAGCTGGAATTGTAAATGAAAAGCAAAGCAAATTGCTTGTTCACCACTTTATACATTCACTCCCTCCATCACTGCCACACATTGGCAAAGGTATGTATTAACTGCACTTGTCCAACCAAGTACGGAGTATTCCATCACACATTTGATTTGTGCCATATAGGTTACGGACACACATTGGTAACACAGTGCACACAATATCTACCATAGCATTTCCTGCCTTTGACGTGTTCTTGTTGCCTCAATATTTATATGGCTGGTCCATTTCAGTGACCATTCCAGTTTATTTGTGGTGCAGGATTCAGAAATGGTAATGTCATCGAACAGCAAGTGAGAATGGTTAGATCCTCTCTTGTGGACATGTTTATTACCTGGCACTTGCGTAGAACAAATGTTATTTGCTACTTAAGTGCCCAAGTATGGAGGTTTTCCAGGGCCTTTCTGCAAAGGGACGTGGACTGTTTTATTATCGGAGGAGTTGCTGTGCATAGTGTAATCATCAGCAAAAATGTTTGCTGATCTTATAATGGAGGGAATGTAATTGATGAAGCAGATCAAGATGAATTAGGCAATGAACGTTATCATGAGGAGCTCCTGTAGAGAAGTCCTGGATTTTGGGATTACCACTTCAGTTAGAATTCCAGTCAGAAACATAATAATTTGTTATAAATTATGTGAGTATGGTAATGTAGTGTTTATAAGAGCATAAAAATATTGAGCAATAGTGGATCATACAGCCTGTCAAGCCTATTTTGCCATTGTTTACAATCATGGATGATCTTGGGCTTCAACTCCATTTTCCCACTTGCTCCCATATCCCTTGATTTTCTAAGAGGCTAAAAATATGTCTATGCCAGCTTTCAATACAGTCTATGATGGAGCATTCACAATTCTCTGGGGTCGAGAATTCCAAAGATTTACAACACACTGAATGAATTCATTGCCCCCTTTCTCGCTCCTAAATGATCAACCCCTTATTCGCCCCTTATACTATACCGCCATATTCTAGATTCCTCAGCTATGTGGAGGCAACTTGTTTGTATCTATTCTGTCCACATCTTTCACAATTTTGTATGTTTCAATGAGATTGCATGTCATTCTTCGAAACTTCAGAGAATACAGGCCTAATTTATTTAACTTCCCAATTTAGAGTAATACTCTCACCTGAGGGACCAGTCTAGTGAATCTTTACTGTGCTGACTTCCTTAAATATGGAGACCCAAATTGTGCACAATATTCCCATTGAGATCTCAGCAAAACCCTGTACAATTGAAGCCAAAACTTTCTATTTGTGTACTCAAATCATCATGAATTAGGAGCAAGAGTAGGCCATTCAACCCTTTGAGCTTATTTGATAGTAGCATCAATTACACTTTCTGCCCACTTTGATAATCTTTCGCTCCCTTGTTACCCAAGAATCCATTCATTTGCCGCCATAAAAATATTCAATGTCCTGCCTCCACTGTTCTCTGGGGAACAGAGTTCCACAGACTCACAATGCCCTATGAGAGAAGAAGATTCTCTTCATTTCCGTCTTAAAGGGGTGATCCCTTATGTTAAAACTGTGTCCTGTAGTTCTAGATTGTCCCACAAGGGGGCAGATCCTTTCAGTGGCCACCTTGTCAAGCACCTTCAGGAGCGTTTATGTTTCAGGAAGATTGCCTCTTATTCTTCCAAATTCCAATGGATATTGGTACAACCTCCTTCACAGGATAAGCCTCCTGTAGTGGTTGGAACCAGATGAACCTTGTTCACGAAGAGGTTCTTGATTGGGGTTGTTAACCTGGTCCAATCAGGAAAGCCTTGGCTGACCAATATAACCAAGAGATTAGAATCTCCTCAGGACGACTGACTCTGACCTGGTTGGCTGCAGGGTGACTTGGTGACAGGACACTGGCCTCTGTGCAGTTATTTCACCTCCTCATCCCAGGAATCAGTCAAGCGAACCTTCTCTATAGTGCTGCAATTATGCTCTATCTACATAAAGAGACCAAAAATGTACACAGTATTTCAGATGTGGTTTCACCAATACCCTAAACAACTGTAGCAAAACATTTCAACTTTTATATTCCATTTCTCTCACATAAAAAATGACAATATACCATTTGCCTTCCTAATCACTTGCTGTGCTTACTTACTAATGTTTTGTTTTTGACATACCAGAACACACAAATCCTTTTGTATTTCAGAGTTCTACAGTCTTTCCTTATTTAAATAATATGTTGAATTTTGTTCTCTCCACTAAAGTGGACAAGTTCACATTTTCTCACACTATACTCCATCTGCTTAATTTATTTGCCACTCAATTAACCTATCTATATCCCTTTGCAGACCCCTCAGGAGGAATCTTATAGGGGCTTGAACGACATGGGACATGGCAGAAGAGTGGTAGAATCATGCGAGAAGCTTAGCAGTGCCTAACTTGATGCCAAGAGCAACTTTTATGTAACTGGTAGGGTCAAGACAAGTTTATCACTAAGCAGCAGCGAATCGCCAATTAAGGAAGATTTTGCCTGTTAAATGCCTTATTAACAGCACGTCTTGTCTCATTAATATGCAGCTTCCTATCTTACCAAATGCATTGAGCAAACTAGGCATCGAAAGTAACCATAGTAATGACTGTCGATTCCCCTGCCCTACAAGAATCTATCCAAACGAAAACAGAAATTGCTGGAGAAACTCAGCAGGTCTGGCAGCATCTGTGGAGAGAGGAAGAGTTAACCTTTCAAGTCCAGTGACCCTTCTTTGGAACAAATCTAACCATCTCTGTGTTAAAAAATATTCAATGACCCACCTCTTCTGCCTTCTGAGGTAAAGACTTCAAAGTCAAATAACACCCCAGACAAAAATAAATTCTCCTCCTGTTCTTAAAAGGTGATCCCAATCTGAAAGCAATCCCTCCCAGTCTGTGCTGATGTACAAGTGGATATATCCTTTCCATATTCTCCTTGCAAAGATCATTCAAGTTCTCATACAGGTCAATCAAGTCATCACTTATACATTTAACTTCTCATGGAAATAGGTCCAGTCTATTTAATCTATCCTCTTAAGGATCACAAGGATACCTCCTCATCCAGGTATCAATCTAGTGAACCTCTTCTGCACAATATCCAATGTACTTACATCCTTCCTTAAATAAGCGATCAAAACTGCACACAGTATTCAAATGTGGTTCGATAATAACCTATATAACTGAAGCATAACATCCTGATATTTATGTTCAATTTCTCTTGCAATTCGGTATAGCATCTCATTGGTCTTTATGCTTATGCACTACGTACAGATAAACGTTTTGTGATTCATACACCAGAAAACCTAAATTCCTCTGCACCTTACCATCCTGTAGTTGTTCTCCATCTAAGCAATACACTTCTTATAAACAAGTACACATTTCCATATTATATTTCATCTGCAAGACTTTTGCCCACACACTCAACCTATTTGAGACCACTTGCCTTTTTTTATGCCTTCTTCACAATAATATTTCTTATCAAACTTTAATGTCATCTGCATATTTGGTTACCATGTTTTCATTCTCCTTATCAAAGTCATTGATGTCGTTGCAATAAATTAACTCCCCAGCATAGATCCCTGCAAGATTCCACTCATTACCTCCCGCCAATTAGACAAAGACCTGTTTATGCACACTCTCTAATTATGGCCAACCAGACCTTTTAGGACCCCAGAATGAAGTCCATATGGACCTGAAGACTTGTTACCCCACAGCTCCATCAGTTTGTTTAGTATCACTTCCCTTGTGATTGTAATTTTGCCAACTTCTGTTCTCCTCTTCCACCTCATGACTTACAGCAATTACTGGGATCTTTCTGGATCTTCTATTGTGAAGATTGAAGCAACTATTTGTTAATTCCAACTTCCATTTCCTTATTATTTACTATTAACTCCCCATTCTTAATTTCCAGTGAACCAATGCTTATTTTACTTATTCTTTTCTTTTTTTCCTACCTGTAAGAAACTCTAACTGTTTTTACGTACCTAGCTAGCTTCCTAATAAACTCTAACTTTTTAGTGACTTGCAGAGTAGGCTCAAAGAGCTGAATGGACCACTCCTGCTCCCATATTCAGTGATTCTTCCTCCCATTTACAATTTAGTCATTCTCTGCCATTCTTTGTATTCTGACCATTCATCTGACCTGCCACTCATCTTTGTGCAGTTAAATGCTTTTTCCTTAACATTGATGCTTTCACAGAACATAGAACAGTACAGCACAGTATAGGCCCTTCGGCCCACGATGTTGTGCCAGCCTATTATCCTACTAAGATTAAACCACCCTGCATACCCTACATTATACTGTCATCCATGTGCCTATCCAAGAGTCGCTTAAATTTCTCTAACTTTTTTAACTAACTATGGATGGTAAGCCCCTCCTTTTAGATATTTTCTTTGCAGTTGTAATATACTTACCCTGAACATTCTGAAGCATCCCCTTAAGTGTCTTCCATTGTATCTCTACTGATCTATCCCCGAGTCTAATATGCGAGTTCACTTCAGCTACTCCAGGTTTCATGGCAAAATAGCTGCCCATATTTAGATTTAAGACATTAAGACATTTTCTCTCTCACATTGGATGTAAAATGCAATCACATTGAGGTCACTGCTACCTATGGTTACCATAGCTCTGTCAATACTTATCCTGCTACATTACAAACCACTTTTATAATTCAAGTTTATGTTATTACTAAGGTAAGTCATATTCTAGCCTTAATTCTGTCTTGATAGATCATACTTTTTTAGGTTTTAATAAAGTAGTCTTTCACAGAAGCACAAAGAGCAATGCAGTAAATTAGGGCTAAAACTTAAACTGAAGCTTACAATGCAAAAGAAATGAAAGTGAAAATGAATGCACTGAATGATTTACATATAATACAAATTTAAAGATTTCAAAACACATGGTAAAATACAATCTCATTAAACCCAAAAGCACCCATTTGCAGTACTCATATCAAAAAGAATTCCGAGATAGTAGGAACTGCAGATGCTGGAGAATCCGAGACAACAAGGTGTGGCTTCCTCTACATCGGGGAAACCAAGCGGAGACTCGGGGACCGCTTTGCAGATCCGCTGTACCCGGTGTGGCTTCCTCTACATCGGGGAAACCAAGCG